>NC_056743.1:1769245710-1769515710 GCF_019279795.1 Protopterus annectens
CCTCTAATTTTTTACTTATATTATCTTATGAGAGTCATTCAGAAGTCACAACTCCACAAAATCAAGTTTGTCTTCATAGTTTTGTACAGCTTCAGCAGATTTGGTTCCCTCTGCCATTGTGTCATCTTGTAGTGAACCCCCTTTTGTGAGATCTACAAGAACTTTACATACCGATCCATTAGACAAGACTTATCTAGACAGTTACTCCCATCGGCTTCCTACTTAGCTTCTCCACTTCCTTTTCTCAAAGGATATGAACAGGTGACATATTTTGGTGCTTGGGCTCATGTAGGAGTGCTGGATTTATTTTTTTCTTTTCATATTCTTCTACTCTTGTGGTTCAGAACTACTTGTAGAGTTATTTGAAACTAGGCTCATTCATCTATTAAAACACATTTGACTGCTGACCCTTTTAACAACTTATTAAGATCTTGATTCAAATTCCTTAATCTCACTGAAGGTATACAAAGCCTTGCTCAAAGGCAAGATCCTATACCCAATGAGGCTTATGCTTTTTCGAGAAAAAAAAAAAAAAAGACTCTGGCTTCTTTTGAATTTGCAGGTCCAACGAATGTAAAATTTACAGCTTGGACAAATTTATTCTTGGTAGCCATTATACCAGCCAGAAGGATTTCAGAATTATTTTATTTTTATTTATTTTATTTTACATTTGTTGACTGAGATAGTCCATCTGGGTGGAAGCCCATTTTCAAAGGGGGCTGGGGAGAAAATCTCTGAAAAGCAAAAATACATTGACAGTTACAGTGTAGATTTTACAAATAATTTAAAGAAAAGCACATCAATTATACAATGGCATTTAACCTATATAAAAGACTGTAGTTTCAATTCTGTTCTAGACATTTAAGTATAGTAGTGGTATGTATGGTTTTTTTTTTTACAGAGCAGGTGAAGACCTTTAGGTAAGCGTATGTGTACCTTTATCAAAAAAGATAGAAGTAAGGATTATGAATGAAAATTGTAGTTGTTATCATCTTAGTCTAAGTAGCTGGTAGGTGCTGCTACAGATTAATAGAGTGGGGAGGTAGATTTGTGGGTGATAGAAAAAGTGGGAGAGGAGTCTATGAGTGGTGACTGTTGTATGGAGGGAAAAAAATATGATGTTGGGGCTGTGTGCTGTTAGCCTGGGCTGGTACAGGAGCAGAGCTATTCACTACTGAGGTGGACTGTGAGCAATGTTTTGAACTGGCGTAGGTTGGTTGTGTTTAGGATGTGTTGGGGAATTGAGTTCCAACGTTTGGAAATATGGTGGGAGTAGGGGGTGTCACTGGCTTTGTTGTTGCTTTTGGATACTTGGAGGAGTGTTTTGTGAGAGAATCGGAGTAGTTGAGTGTTGGCATATGGTTGGAATATTTGTTGTAGGGCTGGGGTTCTGTTGGGTTGGTATATTAGTTGGTGGGTGAAAATGAGTTGGGTGTAGGTTAGCTGTTGTGGGAGTTATGGTCATTTTATTAGTTGTAGGGCAGAGCAGTGGTGGGATCTGTGTGGGGAGGTTGTGGCAAACTTGGCTATTTTGTTGTAGCATAACTCAATTTTGGTAAGGTCACTTTTGTTAAGGCTGGTAAAGATGGAAGCAGCATAGAGAAGAGTGGATAAAAGGTGAGTTCTAGCAATGTTTAGTATAGATTGGCTTGTTAGGAAAGGTTTAATTCGGTAGAGAGAGCCTAGCTTGATGTGTTTTTTTTATGGTTTGAGATAGGTGTAGGTCAAATTTTAGCTTGCTATCGATTGTAGCACCTAGTAGTTTGGTTTATAAGATGGCAGTTATAGCAGTGCTGTTGGAGGAGAGGATTTGAAAAGTGACTGGGGGGTTGGGTGTCTTGGTGGGGCGAAAGAGCATCAGCTTGGTCTTGCTAGGGTTCAGTATGAGGCTAATGTTAGAGAGCCAAGATTATACTTCTAGGAAAGATTGTTGTGTTGCAACCTGTAGTTGTGTTAGAGAGGGTGTAGTGCATATGAGGGTCAAATCATCTGCATATTGGATGACTGAGATGAGAGATGTGGATTTATGGAGTTGGTTGGTGAAAATGGTGAAGAGTAGGGGGCCTAATATGGAGCCTTGTGGAACTCCTATGTTGACAGGAAGCAGAGATGATAGTTCCTTTTGTCATTTAACAGCTTGTTGGCATTTGGTTGGATAGCTATGGAGCCATGCTAGGGGAGAATGACTGAGATTTAATGTGGCTAGTTCTGACATTAGTTTCTGTTGTGAAACTGTGTCAAAGGCCTTTGAGAGATCTAGAAAGATGAATGAGACAATTTTATTATGATTTCTGTGTTGATTTATTATGTCAGTAAAACCGAGGAGGGTGATTGTCGTGCTATGGTGGGGGTGAAAACCATTTTGTGTGTTTGATAGGAGGTTATTGGAGAGAAGGTAGTTTAGGAGCTGAGAGGGAATACATTTTTCTAGTATTTTGGAGAGGGGTGAAAGAATGGTGATGGGTCTATAGTTAGTAAGTTCAGTAGAGTTGCCGCCTTTATGCAAGGGAGTGATGAGGGTTCAGCTCAAGACATTTCCCCGCGAGTTATTAATTGTATAGCTGCTGCAGCAATTTGCCGCTGCTGCTGTAACCTATGCACAGAAATATTTCTGATGGTGGCGATCCTTACGGACAGCTGCCCAGCTGTATTCTAGCAGGGACGGCAGTACTAGATGTGTACTACATTCTGTATTGTCATGTAAGTAATGCATGTATTGTATTATTTATTTATTTTATTGTCAGACGTGTGACAATAAAATAAAATAATTAATACAATACATGCATTACTTACATGACAATACAGAATGTAGTACACATCTAGTACGGCTGTCCCTGCTAGAATACAGCTGGGCAGCTGTCCGTAAGGATCGCCACCAGCAGAAATATTTCTGCACATAGGTTACAGCAGCAGCGCCTATGCTATTCAGCCATATTGCTCTATGGCAAATTGCTGCAGCAGCCATTTGGTATCAGCGATGTAGCTCGCAGGGAAATGTCTTGCGAGCTACATGCCGGAACCCATGTAGGAGACTTTCCAGATTAGTGGGACGTAGTTTTCTGTGATAGAGCAGTTGATGAGGACAGAGATGGGGTAGACTATGACTTCAGAGGCAGATTTGAGGAATTCTGAAGGGAGTTTGTCTGCACCTAGGCTGGTGGGCTTGAGCTTACTGAGCAGTTTTTTATGGTATGTGTTGGGACAGGTTTAAAGGAGAAGGAGTTTACTCCTTTGCTGTTATCTGTTGGGATTGTAGAAGTGGTATTTTGGTCATAATTAATGAGTGAGTTTATTGTGTTTATGAAAAAGGAGTTGAATTGTGTTGCAATGTTGTCATTTGAGGGGGTGTGGTAGGATTGAGGGTGGAAGTATTACCAGGTTGCAGGAGTTTGTTTATGCTGGCCCAGAACTTTTTGGGTTTTTTCTTTCTTTTCACTGTGCAGTGGTGTAGATGTTTTTTTATCAGCTTTTATCTGGGATTTAGCTTTGTTCCTAAATTGTTTGAACAGCAGTAGATTGTCATTGCTTTTGTTAGTTAACCAGTGTTCCCATGCCCTGTCCCTTTCTTTTAGTAGGTCTTTGGTGTTGTTTGTTAGCCAGGTTGAGTGGAGATATTTTATTCTGGCTGTTCTGCAGGGGGGCTAGGCTGTTTAGAATGTTGAGGAAGGTGGTGTTAAAGTGTTGCATGGTGTCATCTAGTGGTAGAGTTTTGAGAGGGGGACCAGTTAATTTGTTGGAGGAGGGATTTAAATGTGTGGGTATTAAATTTCCTCTTGTTATGGATTAGCCTGTAGACTGCTTGTTTGGGTGGAGTGAGATTGTTTCTGATTAGATAGGTGGGTAGGTGGTCACTCATGGTACTGGAGCTTTTGTCTATTCTTGTAGGGTTTTGTATGAGCTGGGAGGAACCATGTAGGTTTATAAAATTGGATGGATTACTGGAATTATAGGTGGTCCAGTCAGTACTGAGGTCACCATAATGATGGTTTCTTGGTGGAAGGTTGTGGATAGCCAGTGAAGTATGTCTTCAGCTGTGCTAGTGTTTTCTCCTGGAGGAATATAGATAGCCACTATGATTAGGGTTTTGTTTTTGTTGATTTTCAGTTTGGAGAGGAGCATTTCAGTATTGTTAAACATAAGAAATGTGGTGTTGATGAGTTTTAGTGTTAGATTTTGTTTGAACATTATTGCTACACCACCTCCATGTTTGTTTTGATGATCAAATCTGTATAATTTGCACCCTGGGGGAAGGATTTCATTGTTTTTGACATGTGGCTTGAGCCAAGTTTCTATCAGAATGGTTATGTTGGGGGAGTATAAAGTTATTAGTGCATGGACATTGTGGACTTTATTTAGTATACTTCTTAGATTTATATTGAGGTAAAGCAGGGAGTGTCCTTTGGGGTGGGGGGCATGATGGATTTATGTGGGGAGTTTGTGGTAATTGGTTTGTCGCTAATTTTTGGGCTTGGGTTGGAGTGGATGGCACCACTGAGTTGTAGTTTTGATAGTATGTTAAATAAGGTTTTTATAAGTTTGCACAGTAGTTTGTGGTTTCTAAGAAAAGATTCATTTTTTGGAGCTGGTTTGGTGGTGTTTAAGTGGGATGCAGTCTATCTTTGTATTGTTATAGAGATTGGGTGCAATGTGGGGGTTGTAGTGGAGGATTCTGAGCAGTGGGTTGGTGGTAATGGAGTTGGGGAGATGGGGGTGTGAAAATTTGTTAGATGGTAGAGAAGAGTTAGTGTGAAATAGGTTGGTTGTGTGGAGAGATAAGATTGTTAATGAAGAGTGTTTGGGTGGTTGTAACATTGTGTGATTTGCTAGTGTGTTGAAGTTGTTAGAGAATGACCGAGAGTGTGTAGTTACAATGAGTTGTGAAGTGTGGCAGGGAGAGGGGTTGCTGTGAGTGTGAGGGTGTGTGGCAGCGGTTAAATGACATAGGTAGATAGATTTGGATGTGGGAGGTGAAAGAGAAGGAGAAGGAGTAGGTGAATGTTTGTTTTTAATGGTAGGGAGGGGTGGTGCTATGATGACTGGCTGGTGAAGATTGTAGAATGTGACTGGTTGAAGATAGATGCGAGAGTCATGGGGGCAGGCGGAATTTGGGGGCAGGGTAGGGGAGCAGAGTGAGCCCAATGGGCAAATGGAGTGGGCAGAGACATGGGCAGACCAAGACTGACCAGCAAAGACTGACCAGCAAAACAATCACCCAGCCTGGGGAATTAAGGAGCTGCAGGAGCCAGAGTTTCAGGTAGGTTATCTGGTCTCTGGTATTGTTTTCAGAAGTAGTGTGCTGCTTTAGTTAAAAATGATAATATATGTCTTTTTATGACCTCTTTGCAGTTTTAGTGGGATGATTATGTGAGATGATTACTTAATTACTTAAAATAATTTAGTGGGAAAAGTGACACTAGACTAATGGTCATGCTAATAGTATGGGGGGTCAAGAATTGCTTCCAGGTAGTGTGCACGCCACCTTAAGATTGCCAATAAATGACAGAGAGATTGAGGAAAAAGGTAATGCTAAAACAGTGCACCTACATTGCTTTTCACAAAATATGCAGGCACTAATTGCTGTATTGTGCTCTGTTGGAGGCACTTTTGGGTGACTAGGGGTTTACTGTGTGGTGGATCCTTAGGTTTTTATTGCAGTCTGTGTAATTCAAGCCAGGGGAACATCGTGAATGTGTTTCACACTGGGCAGCAGTGGAGAAATAAGTAGTCAAAAGGAGGGGTATACATGGATTGAGACAGTAAATACGAGAACATTGACTGTTCAAGAAAATAGCAAAATTCGCCACAAACTCCTCCTACCACACTCACCACTGTCAGGCCCTAAAACAGCTTTCCTGGCTGGAACTCCCTAACACCTTAGCTTTAAACCAACTTCTTCTAGCTCACCAAATACTGTACCAACCTGACAAAACTCCAGCCTTACAAGACCTTATCACCCTCTACTCCAATAACCGAGAACTTAGATGTACTAACAAGGCACTAATCACAGTCTCCAAAAGCTATTACAGGTCTGGTGACGCCCTAGCAACGTTGCCAATACTTGGCACTCCATACTACTACAAATCAGGGTACAACCTAACAAAACCATCTTAAAAAAACAGCTTATTTCTCACCTAAACAACTCCTGGACTTGCAACTGCCTAGCACCTGGCTGACATATTCTAACTCCTTTCCCCTACTTGCTATCCAATCTCCTCTTTAAAACTCCCACAGATGCACTATATATTATCACATGTTACTTACCAACTCACTGCCGCCTACTCCCCAGTGTCCCATCTATACCCACTAACTCTCCCCTAGACTAAGTTGAAAAGATTTCCCTTAAAATGTCAATGCACCTCATATGAACTTGTCTATATTCTCCTCCTATTTTAGTTTTTCCTTTCTTGTCTTATCTTCAGTACATTTTCAGGATTATCCCTACTAAACATTCTGTATGCGCAACAATGATATGTTACCTGCTATACTTTTAATTGTATGTCTAAACCACTATGCTTATGTAAATATCTTATGCAATCACATGTTATTATCTGCTATATTTTTATAACTGAATGTGTAAACCACAATGCTCATGTAAATATTTTATGTTAGCAATTGTTCTGGAGGTTTTCTCCCCGGGCCTCCACTGAAAACGGACAGCTCTGTCCAGTCGGACCTACCCGGTAAACAAATCTAAAATAAATAAATTAATAAATTAAAAACAGGTATTTCTGTAATTGCATTGCAGCAGTTATATAACAGTAAAACAGTCTTACAACACACTTTATACACAGCCTAAAACTATCCGTTTATTACAAACTCTGTCTGTTGAGTCTTCTCATTTGGAGCTTCACAGATAAAAGATTTTTCCTTTTGATGTTTTTATGCCTAAAGTCACAACATGTGTCAAGTCTTAATCACTGCATTCACTTTCCTGCTTTTTCCCATCTTTCTCAAATTCTGTGGATTACTGGTTGCATTGTTTGGGTGCAGACCATCGGTGGAGGTATTACATGGCCAAAAGTAAGTCTATATGCAAACCTGTCCAAGATTTTGTTTCATTCTAAGAAAAATAGGCCATAAAGTATCTTATTTTTTACATTGACTGAGGACTTCCTGAATCCTTTTAATTTAGCTATCTTAAATACAGTAAACCCTAACCAGAAGTCAAAGCTGTTGCCAGGGTGAGATGAAGGGGACACATGCTGTTAGGAGGGCGTGGTCAGCACCATGGAAGAGGTACCAGTTAGTCTCTGCAAGCAATCTTTTGCTTAATGCCATTCCTTTAACCAGCAGTGTGGTTTGTTTTATGGAGTGCGAGAGCTGAGTGATCCTTCCAACTAAAAAGCTACAAGCAGTATCAGTAATTATTTTAATCATTTAGCAGCTGCAGTTGAGTATGTGCATAGTACAACTTTGTTTTCACATTATAGTATAATCATTTTTTTAGTTGGAGGACACAAATGGAGTATTTTCTAGCTATAGATCTGCCAGAAGAGCCTAAGGCTCATTAAGCTAGAACTTTATCAGTAGTCTTTTTCAAGAATGCATCTTTTGCAGCAGCTACATGGTTTACTGTAAACATCTTTGCAAAGCATTACATGCTGGATGTAATATGCAGATTCAGGGCAACCATTATCAAGGGTATATTTCCAGTGGAGACCTGTAAGTATCAAGAACTTGGTATTCTGTGCTAATAGTTGCAAAGAACTGGACTACTCTTAATAAATAGTAAAGTTATGCAACTACCATAATAGTAGATCTGGAATAGTAGATTCATCCTCAGGAATGTTCCCAGCCACTTTCTGTGGGCTTGGCAAATAACTTTTTTCTAGCTTATATTATTTGTCATAGCATGACTTATTTATCATAGCATGACTAATCTCAGATCTGTGGCTGGAGAACAATGCAGCCCATTATGGAAGGTGGCAAGGTGTTTAGCATCCTGGGAAAGTTTTGTTTGCCAAGCAGTTCTAATTCCTGTGGTCTTAGTCCTATCAGTTACTGAGTCTTGATCTACTCTTCCAAGGTAGGTAAACACCATTAATGTATGCACTACAGAGAAATGGATTACTGGGGATTAATTTTATACAGTTATGAATGGATGCATATAGAAGAAAGTAAACGTCTTTGCCTAATGAGGCTGTTATTTTATATATATATATATATATATATATATATATATATATACATATATATATATATATATATATATATATATATATATATATATATATATAAACATTTTAGCATCTAGAATCATATAAACATTTTAGCACTGAATCAAACACATAAACACACAAAGACATACTCGGAGGCCCTGAGTAAAAATTTACCTAAACAGCAGAGGCCTCCAAAGCAGACACTCAAACAACTGCTACCTCAAGACACCCCACAAGCAACACATAAACCACAAAAGCAGTGTGCAAAGCAGTCACAGCCCTTAAGGCCAAATACAACACCAAACATACTTGTCATAGGTGACTCCATAGTCAGACACACTGACGTCCCACTCACCAGGCTGAACAAGGAGAGGGTCACAGTAAGCTGCCTATAACACAAGCACGGGTCCTCCATGGCAAGTACAAATATGACACAGTCATTGTCCATGCTGGTGTGAATGACCTGAGACGATACCTCCCTGGACTACATGAAAAAGACATAGAGGAGCTCTCTGATTATGTAGCCCAGGCAGGTATGACCCTAACCCTGAGCAGTATCCTTCCTTCACCAAGAATGATGCCACAATATAGAGACAAGATGATCAGCTTTAACAATTGGCTTAATGTCTGGTGTCATTCAAAGGGGATCCAGTGTCTGTCTGCCTGGGATGACATGCTTGACAAGCCACGGGATTCCGGATATTGGCCAAGGCTCTTGCCACCCCCATAGTGCCTTTTTTAGGCAAGGCTCAAATTCTAAACCTACCACCCTAGAAACAAAAATGGGAAGAAACTGAGGGTAATGCTGCTCAATGCCAGAAGTCTAAATCTCAAAATGCACTTTCTCAGTATGGAGAACATCGATGTCTGTGCTGTAACTGAAACCTGGTTCAAGGCTCCTGAGAGCACCCGGTACTATTAGGTTTTACCTCATATCATGCGCCCCAAAACCCGGACCACACCACAAAAGGAGGGGTGTATCCATATTCATAAAGGATACTCACACCACCAGGTTGGAAACCATCCAGGTGCAACTAACCATAGGCAAAACTGCTCTACAAATTGTAGCATGCTACAGGCCACCCTCTCAAACTCAGGAACCCCACACAGCCTTCCTGAAGACACTGGAGGGTATAAATGTATCTCCAAACACCATCATATTGGGTGACTTCAACTACCCGAATATAGACTGGGAACATTACTCAAGCCCTAACTTTCTAGCCCAACGGTTCCTGGAGTTCATAAATTCAAATGCCATGGAACAGCTAGTCACTGTTCCCACGAGAGGAGAAAATATACTAGATCTCATTGTCACAAACATGGGGACAAAATGCTCCACACCGAAGTATATCCCTCATTGGTGAGATCTGATCATAAACTAATCTCACTGGAAATCCACATCCCCCCACCCCAAGCAAAAGACCATAGTGAAGAACTTCTCTAAAGCAAACTTCACACTACTCAAGACTGGTGTGGTATCCTTCAAGGCCCCTGAGCCAGAGGAAACCACAACCCAAGCTGGAAGCCCTTACAAATGCCTTCTATGAACACCTCCAGGACTGCATGGATCAGGCAATCCCAAATAAAACCAAGACTCTTTCCACAAAGGGCAAACGTCCAGTCTGGTGGACCCCAGCCATTAACAAACTTTACAATAAGAGGAGAAAGCTATTACATGATAGAACAAAATCCATAAAAGGGAAGTCACCCCTGATCATTATTAGTAAAAAATACGAGCACTCATAAAATCAACTAAGGCCAATTTTGAGAGAAAAATTGCCATGGATTCAAAGGACAATCATAAGGCCTTTTTCAGCTATGTTAGGAACCTGGGTGGAAACTCCCAGATATGCTCAGAATTAGTCCAAAATGATACAAAATCACTGAACCCACAGACATTGCCAACATACTGGCAGACAGGTTCAGTGCAAACTTCACCCCTCTCCCCTAAAGGAGAGATAACTATCCCAGCCGAGTGTAGCCTCCCGACATCTCAAATGCGCAGGTGAAAGCTGCTCTCTCTAAAGCTAAAAACACAGCATCAATGGGACAAATGAGGAATTAAACCCGCACATAAGGCAGCTGTTTAATCTTAGCCTTACCACAGGATACGTGCCCAAGGAGTGGCATACGGTAACTGTGGTCCCACTCATAAGCTTAACAAGTCTAGTCTGCAAAGCTATGGAGAGGATCATAATGGAGCTCATAAACAAAGATATAGGGGACTTGCAGACATTGGACCCGACCCAGTTTGGCTTTGTCAAGGGAAGATCATGCCTTTTGAACTTGGTTGACTTCTTGAAACAGTCACCAAGGCCATTGATGAGGAAAGGCAGTCCATACAGCCTACCTTGACCTTGCAACACAATACCCCACTCGGTATTGTAGAAAAACTTACCAGCTTAAATGTAAACCCATATGTCACAAGATGGGTTGCAAACTGGCTTAAGGACAGAACCCACAGGGTTAGAGTTGCTGGCGCTGTGTCAGACTCCAAGCCGGTCACAAGTGGTGTCCCACAGGGCTCGGTCCTTCCCTATTGTTTGGCATCTACTTCTCAGAAGTACAGGCCAACATGGGAGGACTTTGTTGACAAAGTTTGCAGACGACTGCAAACTGGGCCATAGTGGAAAGGGCATCGGACACGGATATCCTTCAGAAGGGACTCACGGAAACAGATAGCTGGTGCCAGAGCCATGGCCTGAAGTTAAACGCCAAAAATGTATAGTCATACCCTTCGGGAAAAACAAGGTAACCCCAAGCTACCATATAGGTGGCAATCCACTAAGCACAGAAGAGGTTATCAGGGACCTGGGGACCCAGGTTGACAGTGGCCTTTCTTTTGACACTCACATTGCTAAAGTGGTTAGAAAGACCTTCTACATTGCCCACCTGATCATGAAGGGATTCACATCCAGATCTAGTGAGGTCATTGTTCCCCTGTACTCTTCACTTATCAGACCAGTGATCGAGTACAATGCCCCATTCGGGATGTATCTCACCCGACATCTGCAGCAATTGGAGAGACCCCAAAAGTTCCTCACCAAAAGGATAAAGGGACTCCAAAATCTGTCATATGCTGCCAGATTGAAGAAACTCCAGCTCTATTCAGTCGCATACCGCCTGCTCAGAGGTGACATGTGCCTGACATACAAGGCCATGTCCAACCCGGAATTAATGGACATGCTCCACCTCAAAAAATCCAAATCCACCAAAACCACTAGAGCAAGCGACTTAAACCTTAGCACGGATGTAAATAGGATGTGCTGGAGGGATAGATTTATCACTCAGAGACTCCCTATGCTGTGGAATAAAATCCCGGTCCATGTGAGGCAGAGCACCTCGCTGACTCTGTTCAAGAGAAATCTAGACCTGTGGATGGGAGATCGTAGGTTTACCCCAGGAATCATCTCTGTGTCACTGCTGGACAGAGGCACAACAAACTAATGGGCACAGTATTTTTTCTTATAAGGGGTGGCGGCCCTAAAAATTTGGGCTAGGCTTATAAATGCCTTAGGGCAGATAGCCTAGTATAAACCTATGAACCTATGAACCTATGAATGGCTTATGAAAATACTTGCATGTTGTTTATATTGACTTACTATTATATTGGTTGAAGTAGTTTGTACATGAGAGGGATAGTTGTTTTATCTTGTTTATTTCTAAAGAAATGACAGGATTTTAACGATTAGCATTTTATCCTTTTATCTTGAAGTTCACACTTTGGCCATTGCTGTTGGTGGAATGGAGTTGATATATAGATCAAAAGGCTTGAAACACATTTAAAGGTGGCATTTTGATGGGTTACCCCCTACAGACTTAATGTCATTACTAGGCATTTACATAAAAAATTGTTGCTAAAATAAGTACACATTTTCACTACTTCTTATATTGTGTCTGCCAGTTTTCTGGTTGGCTAGGGGGTGCAATATCTTGGATATCATACTGACAAATTTGGACTCTTTCTGCATCCCATGCATTGATATACTTTGTTTAATTAATACATATCATGATACCATCCTTATTAACCTAGCAGTAAACTCAGATACAACCATAAATAAATCACCAATCATTGTCTTGAACAATGGAAACTATGATTCAGGAAATCATACACTAATGAAAACAGACTGGGGGAATGAGGTCCTCTCTTCAGTGAATCAAGTAAATCAGGTCAGACTTCTATGAGCAGTATTTTCCAAGAGTTCAACAGCTCAGAAATTATTTACTGGCTTATGTTACGGTGAAACAAATGAATTGTGCATGACCATGGTGTATTTTTGGGAAATTTCTCACTTTTCAAAAAGTTATGTGAACATAGAATTGATATGTATAAGTCTGGAACTCTAAAGAGTGTACAGGGAATTGCTTTCCTGATTAAAAAAGTCTCGTTTTGAGCTCTGTGCTACTCTGACTACAGCAGGTAATTTGCGTTGTTAGGATTGAGATGTGATTTGAAAAATGGAGTCAGTTAACCATTCTATGGTATTACTAACCACTGTATTTATTTATATAGTTTTATACTTGTTTTTCTATTTGTTCACTTATTTGCTATATTTTGTGTTCATAACATCTACTGACTATTAGATCCCTCCCTAAGTTTCAGCAGTGGTGTGAATGTCATCCAGCCAGACTGCAGGGATTTTTTATTTTTTTTACTTTAAACCTTAGCTTTTTCTCCTTGCACATGTTCCATTACTGCTTTAGGAGTGGGCATACGGTATTCTTTGTGTATGATGTCATTCACTTACAGGTGAAGTAGCCCACAAGCTCCCCCAGTAAGTAGTTGTCTTCCAGTTTGTCTGCCATACGCAATGAAGACTCTTGTCAGAATGCACAGTCCAAAGAAAAGCTGCTTTGCTCTCCCCCAGTATGAAGTAAGTGGGCATTACTTCTTTACCCCTGTCCTTCCAAACCCAGCTACTCTGTTGCAGAAGCCACTGTTCAAATCAGGTAAACTGGGATATAGTCAGGGATCTATCCCTCTTTATTACAAAATTAGCATTAGTTCTTTAGTTATGAGTATATTCTGGTAAGACATAACTATACATATAAACTCAACAGAAGAAATAACTGATGGAATCACAAACTTGATTAGATATACAAGGGAAAGTACAACTCAGCCCTCAGAAATTGTCCTAATCATAAAAACAAATCTAGATTAAATGCTTTGCTGAAGCTATTTAATTATCAAATCTTCCAGAGCCAACTATGAACTTAGCCTGTTCGCAAAGGCTGAAAGTGATAAAGTATGTTTTAATTATATAAGAAAAGTGAAAGGGAAAATTTGTGAACACAACAAATGACAATAAATAATAAAGTGACTACCCTATGATAGGATATAATGAATAATAAGGTATGTTTAATTTCATCAGGAAAGAGAAAGGGAAAATTTGTGAGCACAGCAAATAACAAATAATAAAGTGATGACCCTATGATAGCATATAATGAATGTAACAGAAAAACGTTTGCAGACATCCCAATAAGCAAAGACATGTCAGAGTGCTTTGGGCATAAACAGAAAGATCCATTATATTACTGCAGATAAGATAACTGCTACCCATAAAAGTAAAAATCAAGTTCTATCAGACCAAATGACTATGCAGCATAGAAAGCTTGTGGTTTCCTATAGGGGTCAAAGAAACCTAACTAAACCTCTGTCAGTTATGTTAAACAAAATGTTATTATATGGATGTGTCCATGATGCTAGCTGGCCAGCTGCAGATGTACAAACTTACAAGGGGTGAGGTCGCATCAGAATCATAAAGTTTTAGATTTATCAGTCTGATTAGTTTTCTATGTAAAATCACTAACAGAACTTATCCAAAGTGGCACATCTTTTAGATAAAGAATATATATTTTATGGGTAGGTCTTGCCTTTTGAATCTCATCGCATTCTTTGAAGAGTTTACAGCAGTCCTTGAATACTTGAGGGGTCTATATCATAATGTCGAATGCTGACAAGTTCGAAGCACTAAACTTCGAACTTGAAAGTTCAAAGCGTAAAAACATTGAAACGTATAACGGAGATCGGTATAGAGTGCAGGAAGGGAAGATTTCCCTTTACTGCACTGTAGTGCGATCTCGGAGTTGGTATATTTAAGTAGCGAGGGTGTATGGAGTGCAAGGGGGCTTGCCCCCTCCATAGAGCATTTTTTTGTTTTGGGTTTTGAGTGGTTTTTTTTTTTACATTCGACATTTTTAGATTTCAAACTTTCAAGTTCAAAGTTTGAAGCTTCGAAGTTGTCAGCATTCGGCAATCTGATATAGACCCAGACTTGAGAGTGCATGCTACTCATCTTGACCTTGCCAAGACATTCATCACTGTTCCATTTAATAGAATAACTGAAAATTAGATGCATTAAATTTCAGTCCATACTTACTGATTAAACAGCAGGATAGAATAAGTCAGCACTGAGGGATTACTTGTTTATCACAACAAGAATTGCCAGTGGTATCCAACAGGGGCCAGCTATTATTATTATTATTTTTTTTATTTATTTTTTTAACTTTACATTAAGGTGTAAAGGTGGAAAAATCACTGTAGATAACCCAGTATGCTGGTATCTACAAACTGGGTAACATAAATACTTCAGTAAAATATACCTAAGTTCTGCAAAATGGTAGACATAAAACATTTACTTGAGACTTTGCAAAAAAGGATACAAATTGTAATTATAAAATATAATAGGCAAATCATAAAAGATAACATCATCATTAAACATCTAGAGGCAAAGATAGACAACAGTTTAAAGTTTAACAAGCGTGTATCCATAAAAGTCAGGAAAATTTATTTTGTAGTCCGTCTACTTCTAAAGTGCATACAAAGTCACTCAGAAGAACTCATTGTACCTACCTGCGCTTCACTGATCTGACCCATTATTACATACAATGATTCTACGTTATATAACCTTCAGACAAGCCATTTGAACTGAATTGAAAAGATGCAGTGATTCCATACCAGAAAAATCAGAGTTGGAAGAGATGAACTATTCAGCAATGTTTCAGACGGATATCATATTTTGTTTTTACAAATTATTTAGAGGTGAAGCTTGTACTGCCTATAAGACAAGATCTGATCTAGTTATATTTGAAAGACTATGCCTGAAACAACCTAATATGAAAAATAAATATCAATGACATTAAAGCTTGTGACAGATATATAACACAATGCCTTCCAGGATTATGGAATAAGCTTTTCCTTACATACAGTCCACGTTACTTTATTAACTTTCTTCAAAAATAATCTTTGACACACATTTTGGATGTAAAAAAATATTAGAATGGGGTTATGGCAATGACGTTTCTGGAAAGCCTGTAGTTTGTAAACTTGATATAATTCCTACTTTCTACTCTACGTGTTTTAAGAATACCTGTCGCTGTGGCAGAGAGGGATAAAGCCCTGATGGAGATCTGGACAACCAAAGTTCAAATAGCAACTCAAGTACTAGAAGAACTGGACAGGGGAAGCTTGGAATGGAGTAGTTTTTATTGGCTTGCTCATCCTGGTGGGTGGGAGTGATGGTTCCAGCGGATAATTTGCTAAAGTGCAAGCGGAGGCAAAAACAAGTGGTCACTAACCTAGATAATGTGGACTTGAGTCTCCCAAGCTAGAGATATCAGTCCTGTCAGCTGCAAGTGTGACTGCAAGTATGTATCTTAGAAAGGCATAGGAAGTTCTTGCTATAATGCAGGTGCTCATGTTGACTGCCAGAATGTGCAGTTAGGGCCATCAAGAAATACCTCCATTGTCTGCACCTAGCATGATGCAGCCTTGTTGGGGAGGGGGGACAAGCCATGTAGTTCTACAGCAAAGGATGTGAGGTATAGTCTCTATAGGCCCCAGTTTGAGGGGAAAACTAAATGTCTGGTTAATGGGACATGAATGTGTCCTTCACCTGTAGAAAGCAAGCACATGATGGGATATAGGCACATGCAAAAGTAACCCTCATGGCTGCATGAATGATGTCCCCTCTGGACATTTCTCACCTCCATAATAGGAGATGTTTGAGCTCAAGTCCCATAGGAGGAAGCTTAATGGTCAGCAGGAATGGGGCCGGAAAGGGCATAGGAAAGATATTTTGGTAATAGTAATATCACACCAGTTGCATTTTTAGAAGGAAATGCTCATACTTCACAACATCTTTTCTCAATAAGCTATGACAAATATTGTTTTATTAATTCTGTTTGTAAGATGGGCTGATATCCCCTAACCCCAACTTCAGAAATAGATGCTGGGTTGAGGACAGCACCTGCAGCAGCCTTACAAATGGAAGTAATGAAAAATATAGTATGCCAGTAAGGACGCTGTGTCATGTAACACAGTCTTAAACCTGGCTCTCTGTTTATGGGGGTAGGTATAAGTACAGTAATGCTATTCATTTTGTTTTATCATAATAATAATAATGATGTTAAAGTGAGTATGCATAATTTGGGTAACCATTTGAAATTTCGGGACCCACTAGAGTGAGTCCCGAAATACACAGACTGAATGACCAAAACGTTGGACTTACATATACTAAGTCTGAGATGCCATTTCTTGGAATATTCCCTTTTCTCTGAGGTATGGAAATCTGAGTTGGTATGTATAAGCTTGGCAGTTGTGGGGGATGTAGGGGGGATCCCCCCCCAAAAAGAAGTTTAAAGGAGAAGAGCGATTTTCAAAAAAAAAATTTACTCTTCTGTGCTTTTGGACTTTTTTTGGCCTTGTCAACTCTTGGCATTTTGAGTGCCAACATTTCAATAGGGAAACCCTAATCTGACATAATTGCAGACACATTCAGTAAACTTCTGAACAGATGTAAGCTGATGGTGGGGGTTGATAGATACTGTAAAATGTTGGCAGTCAAATCTATAAACTTGTAAACCTGTTTTGTTATTTAGATAACAAATAGGCTGTGGGTGGGTTTCATGAACATCGCACTCTGTAGGAAATGGGTGGTATGCATTATAACTGTTTACCAAAGCCATGGGTGATTCATACAAATTGCTACTCAGTGAGGCAAGACCTTGTATGCAGTCTTACCCATTGTGTAGCCATATTACTCTATGGACAGAGTGCATTTGTAAATGTTCCCTCTCCAGGATTGTACACCATTACCAACTACGTGCAGGTTGAACCAAACACGGTGACTTACAGGACTAGAACTGTGCACCTTTGTATGTGTAGTGCTTGTGACAACACTGATTCCATTTTCCTGTTGATGTATTGCTCAGAATAACAGATCTGAGTAGATACTGTACATTAGTGAAAAAAATGAAAACATTTTTGTTTTCTGGTAGGAAGACTGTTATCAATCACAAAGTCTCTGGGATGCAAGCAACCCTGCTATCACACATGTCCTTGCCAACTTTGAAGTTCCAGCTAATAGGAGCTGTCACAACACCAGATCCCATCAGTATAATAATATCATAATAACCCTAGCTCCATGTCATGGTCACTGAATGACAGATTTTTATGTGTGACACAACAGCAGAATGTGGTACAGCAGGAAGCAACTATTTAGTTATGTATTTAGTCAGCTATATATTACTACCCATTGTTGTCCAGTATTACTATTACCCATGGTTTATTTCTCACTGCAGAAACAACATAATAACCCCACTGAAATGCATTTACAATTTATGTATTACACTTACTATTATGCAGAATATCTGGAAAATGTCATTGTAAAACCTCTCAATGAGAAACCCATTCCCTCCAAGTCCTTAGAATTCTATCTCATTTCTAACTATCACTCTACCCAAGCAGAGATTCTGGAAAAAATTGCCTTACTTACACTCAGTACATTAACTAATACCAATACCACCTTTTCTCTCATGGCTTTTGGTCTGGTCACAGTACATCCAAAGATATCTGGGCACTCATTAAAAACATTCTTCTTGGAATGGACAAAGGCCTAATTACTACAGTCATCTTTACTGATCTCACCAGAGCCTTTGATCTTGTGAATCACTCAGTTTTACTCAACCATTTCACTGAAGTAGGCATTATAGATGGCGCACAGCCCTGGTTCTAGAGCTACCTCTGTAACTGCCACTTCTCGGGAATTTTAACTCATTAACCTCTTCATCAGTTCTTCTGCAGGGAGGATCTATTATTGTACCTCTGCTCTTTTGTATCTATATTAATAAACTCCATTTTGATTTACCCCATCTTCTTCACCTGTTTTATACTAATGGCATGGTCCTACTCCACTCCAACCATTCTCTGTTCTCTCTTGAGCTCAAAGTTCAGATTGATGTTCATGCTTTTATTCAATGGATCAATAATAAGCAATTATTGCTTAACTCCGCTACAAAAATACTTTTTGGTACTAAGTAAAAGTTCACTTCTATCCCGCAACCTCTGCAAATCTTTGATCATCTGAATAACTCTATTGAAAACCCTTTCCTAAATTTCCATCTCCCCCGGTCTACACAGGCAAAAAATATATTCTCCCCTATTCTGGATCTCCCTTTTTCTTTCCAGACCCTATCTGAATTACATATTAATTATTTACTGTCTCAGCTAGAATATGATCTCTCTCTGATTGTTGCAGCCTCTAAAAGAAATATATCCATCATTCAAACCATCTCAAACATTATATGCAGATTTATCATTCTCTCCCCAAGAAATGGACACCTCTGCAAAACCATTGAATAGCTGTCTACCTGTGAAACAACATGCTGACTTTCTATTAACCTCTAAAGGTGTTTAAAATAATAAAGAATGAGATTTTCCCAACACTAGTCTTCAGATTATTCAGAGATGCACTAAAATACAACAATAAAAATCTTAACAACTCAGTTTCTCTCCTGTAAACCCCCAAAATTAAGCTTCAGTGCATAGACCATGCTTTCTCATTTCTTAGTACTAAATTGTGGGAACCTCTTTCTTCTCTTCTTTGATTAAAGATCATTCCTTTTACCCCATTTTTAAATCAGGCCTAACAAAACATTACAATAGTGCAGGAAAATGCAACTGGTCTCTCTCTGATTACATAACTTAACCTCTTTGTACACTTCTTCCCTCTACTTAGCTTGGTCTGATTCTGCTTTTCATTGGGATTCTTTTAGCATGCCATTTCTGGTATCTACTCTGCATATAATGCATGTATATATTGTGTTTTATAAGTCACTCTGAATAAATGTCAAGCCAACACCTGTACCTTTGGTTGCAGAACACACAGTGATCCCCATCTGTATCTGTAAAATATTATTAGCACTGTAAAATATTATTAGCAGAGAGCTAGGCTGACCAGACAGACACTGTACTACTGTATCTGTTAATATTTATGTGTATTAGTACAAATTATTGCCAAACAGTTAATACTGTCAGAGTTATTTCAATTCTATTATAACACAGCTAGACAGACTAATGCACACTTATTGAAACATACTGTCCAGTTTATATACTCTTTTAAATGTCAACCAATGTTATTTTTAATGTCCTTGTGACTTGTTCTTCTGGTTTGCATGATTTATGTCCTTCTTTGGTTATGCTGTATCTGAAGACTTCACAAAAAGTCTCTCCACGTCATCATTGCGTCACTTGAAGTGTCTGTATTTTACTGTATTTTATTTCATTTATTTCTGCATCTGAAAGCTCAAAGAAAGTCAACTTCCTTTTTTCTATAACAGGATGCCTTTACAGTAAGCCCACAGCTATATGTTATTAATATCTAAGCTGAACATTTACAAGAAATTAACTGTTCTTGCAAAGCAAGCCATATTTTCTGTTACTGCACACACACTATAATTTTGGGAAAGCATTTTAATTTATACAATATCTATCAATTCCCCCTTTTTAATTAAAACCAAGAAAATTGTAAAAATTTACAACACAATACGATCTTCAGTACTTTGAATCCCTTGGTCTGTTGTAACATGCAAATCCCTTGCATTCAGTGCCATCTCTTTATACAATGTTATATTACCAACGGCTAGTACCTGATTAATACTTTTATTAACACAAATCTTATAATGACGATAAGAGCAATTAATGCAGAAATTATAGTACTCCACCATAGACACATAGGCATTATTACTTATTTTAACTGCTTACATGCTTGCTTAAGCAAGTTGTCAGCTTTGCAGTTACACAGAAGCATTTATTTTAAAATCTTCTCAACTTAACCCTTGTTTTACAAGGCAAAACCTTGTATTAGAAACAAGCATACAGGAAAATGTGATCCTCTCTACTTTACTTTAATAGCCTTTTTTGTTAACAACAGTTACTTGTTTGACAGTTTTATAACACAACTCCTCTGTTATATGTGAGATAGCTCCATAAGTTGCATTTGCTATCAACTTTGTAACTTTCCATATTGCCTTAGTGGCACCATACCAGTGGAAAAAATCAGCTCCTGAAATAACACCATTTCCTATGCCCAGCTGTTTTAAAATCTTTCCCTATTTTTTATCATGAACCTCCCTCTTTTCTGGTAATTTTTTATCATGTCCTCTGGTAATGTGTGAGTAATTCTCATTATTGGAACTGCATACTCTATGTAACAAAATTTTTCTTCTTTCATCTCTTCTTTAAAAGAAGTATTATGTGTTAACTCCCATGCTGTTTTTATTTTATACTCAAGCTTTTTCACATGACCAGAGTTGGTGTAAAGTAGCAACCCTGACTGTCCCTTTAGTTTAGTATCCCTTTTTTTATTTTCATCAACTGTAAATGTTTTTTTATGGCTGATTGTTTTACAACTCTATTTTTATAAGATTTTTTAAGCATAAAACCTGTATGTGTAACCTCTACAGGGACTGCATGTAATGGCATTTTCCCCTCTGTAAGGAATGTGGCTAAAAACCCAACAATTTGACTTGTTATGTACCTTTGCAAACAAATTTTGCATGTCCAAAAATATACTGAAATCAGGTATCCGATCATGATGTTCTTGTTCTCATGATCTATTATATCTGAGTATCTCTCCCCATTTTTTCTTTGCAACTATTTTATTTGCATAGATTGCCTTGTCCTGTCTATAGATTGCTATTATAGAAACAAATTTAAACATTTTAAGACTGTTAACAGACTGTTACTGTACTAATACTGTTTGATTGTTATTAACTTGCACTGATTTTTATGAACCAACATGGTGTGCTGCTTTTGCTTGAATTTTTATTAGCTGAAAAATGCTATTTGTCTAAGTATTAATAACTCTGAACTTTACTACCTGTATGTATTTCTGTGTATTATTTCTAGGATGGCAGTTACACCAGTCTGACTAATGATGTTTTTGCTGTACTAGTTTTTTTTATAAGGCTGTTTGCTGTTATATTTTATGTAAGACATTTTTTTTGAAAATGTGACATTACAGTCACTGTTTTTTACCAATATTGTTCCTGTTTTCTGTATGCATAAGCTGCCTTTGGAGGCATACTGTACTTTTAATGTGTGTGTGTGGGGGGTTGACCCTCTCTTGTTACCATAGAACCTTTTGTCATTTAGGATTTGTCATAGGTACTGCCCTAAATGTTACTATATTTTCAGACGTAGATGTGGACTTACATACCCAACATTTAATTGCATTGTTTAGTTTTGCATATACCATTTGCATTACTGTAAATGTATTTACTATATTTGTATTAATTTTAACTTTACACTGTATTTGTATTAACTTTACTCTGTGTCTGTATGTCTGTAGGTTATTTTTGTGTTTATTCTGAATCCATCCTGGCTTATTAAACCAGTAAAGTAATATTTATTTTTCTGTCTTTTCCTATCTCCTTTGTTTAATTTACATTGCGTTTTGTATACTAACATTGTCTTCCATTGCTTTAAAAGATCCCTGTACTTTGCTACCAACTGATAACCTGTGTTCTGTTAATTTATTGCTTTAACGCATATTGCCTGCCATGATCTGGGTTATAGGGAAGATTATTCCCATATTCTACTGGTCATAATGTACCATTTTTATTATACTGTTAGTGTTTGTAATTACCCTTTTTGGTAAGGTAAGGGGTTTGTCCTTCCTTCTGTTTATTGCTTACCTCCTTTTTCTGTGTACCCTGATGTTTGCAGGTCATTTGCATATATTTATTTATTTATTTATTTATTGCATTTGTTTACTGGGATAAGTCCACTGGACCTAAAAGAGCCCATTTTCAGTGGAGGCCCGGGGAGAAAAGCTCCAACAAGATACAGAAAAAATATAAACATCAGTTAGTACAGAAGCAGAAACAGTGTTACATATAGTAAATATAGTAACATATACAGAATATATACATAAAAGCAGGAATCTAGTTTGTTTGATTACAGCAATATATACAGAAGATATACATTAAAGCAGAATTCAATGAATTCAATCAGATTGGTATAAACAGAGATCAGTATTATTGTACCAGAATCAACAAGTGAAGATAAAAAATAAATATGGAGAAAATATCATCAGTCACTTGTAGCAAGAGACATAGGAGTTTAGTAATCATATAAGGAGAGTGAAGAGGTTAGGTTATAGAGCAAGAACATAGCCAGGAAGAGTTGAGATGATTTTTCGGCATTTGTTTGAAGGTGCTGGTGCTGCCTGTGTTTCCTATGGAAGGCAAAAATGAGTTCCATAGTTTGGCGACGGTGAAGGCATAGAGGAGTTGACCAGCAGGTAAGGTGGGCTTATCTACTTTTAGAAGTAGATGATTTTCAGATCTTTGATGCCTGCTGGAATGGTATTTGGCAAGTAGAGTTGAGAGAGCAGGACAGTCTGTGGGTCTGTAGATTATTTTGTGCACAGTAGTTAGTTGGGTGAATGAGAGATGGTGGGGGAGTTCCAGCCACCCTAATTGTTTCAGTGACTTACAATGGTGGGATGAGAATGTGGCCTTGGTGGCAAATTTTGCTATTCTGTTGTAACACATAGCAAGTTTGGATTTTGTAGAATTTTGGATATTAGTGAGGAGAGGGGCACCATAAAGGAGAGACGGTAATAAAAAGGTAGTTGCAAGGGTTTGTCTAGTAGAGAGGCTAAGAAAGTGTTGGTGCCTGTAGAGCATACCAAGCTTTTGGTGTGTTTTTTTGATGTTATTGTTTATGTGTAGGTCAAAGTTAAGGTTTTCATCTATAATAATGCCTAGTAATTTAGTGTGTGGGACAACTTCTATAGTGGTATTGTCTTGGGCTTGTATAGTGAAGAGTTTTTTTATCAAATGGAGTGGTTTTCCTAGGTGTAAAAATTACTAGTTTAGTTTTTTTTTGGATTTAGGGCAAGATGATTGTTAAGCATCCAAGATTCAGTAGATGTGAGGGCATTCTGTGTATTCTACTGGAGTTCAGAACTGGAATTTGCAGTGCATATTATTGTAGAATCATCAGCATACTGGATTACTGAGCATTGTGGGGGAGTGGTGTGAAAGTTGTTAATAAAGATGCTAAATAAGAGAGGACCAAGTATGGAGCCTTGGGGTACCCCTGTGGATGTACTGAGAAAGGGAGAGTAAGACTGTTGCCATTTGGTGGATCATATGTTCTTTACTATTTATGATTTACCTGTTCCCATTGTTCTATACACCTCTTCATATCTTTTCCCGCCTCTTTGGGGATTGGATATTGCTTCTGAAAAGGAGGAATGTAATCCAAAGGATTACCTACACTCATTGGTACTGCTAACTTGCCACAATCTGTCTTTGATGTAGCCCATAAAGGATGAAATTGTGATTTGATTTGCTCCCATTTATCCTGCAGTTGTGAATGTCTCTTGGTAATGTCTTTTTTATAGTTACTTACATCACTTATAAAGCAAGGAAATTCCTGAGCTGTATTTCAACTGTCTTCTGCTGTGGCAGACCATAAAACCTTGTTATTGAAATCAACTACTATTTCCAGTTTACCAATAATATCAACTCCAAGGATTGTCGTTCCGCAACTAGAATTCATAAGAAATGTATCCTGTATTGAAGATCCATTTTCTGTGAAACATATTTTAACTGGCTTACTGTTTATGGCCATGCAAGTGCTGCCATTAAAGCCTTGAATGTAAGCTTTTTTGAACTGATTTACAAGTAACTGTTTGTTAGTGACTGAGGCTGCTGCCCCTGTATTAAGCAGGACATTTTTCCATATTGTCCCCTCCACCCATACGTCCACTAACGGGCGTCTGTCCTTTTAACATTTAAAATTTGTGAGAAAGGTTACTGGGGGGGGGGGGCACACACCCCTAATCAGAATCATATTCATTCTGATCTGTTTTCCTGGATATGTTTCTGATTACATAGACTGCATGTTCTGTTCCCTGTTGACTGTTAATGCCTTCCCTGTCTAATGTGTACTTTGTACTTTCAATTTCACGTTTTAATTCCTGACTTGCACCGTGTGTGAGATTATATGGTGGGTTTTCTGTGTATTCCACAGGGTATATTTTATTTTTTCTGTATTCCTCTGTGACTGATTCTCCCTTAATGTATTTTCTTTATCTTGATTTCTTTCCCTATTTTGGGGTTTTGAAGAAGCACTATTATCTACATAGATACCCTTTTGTATTTGACTTTTCTTCCATCTTTTGTAATATGGACAATCCTGTTTAATGTGGCCTATTTTCTTACAAGTAAAACATATCACCTGTTTTTCTGATCTTTGTTTTGTATCTGTCTATAACCCTGGTGGAGCAGAAGCTACTCATGTTCCCCCTGTGTTTGTTTTTTATCAGACCATGTATTACGTCCCCTTCCTTTCACCATGTAGTCTACAAGCTGTTTTTGTACATTTCCTATGTGCGTCTGCAATACTGCATACTTCTTTTAAACTGTCTAGCACTCTGACATTGTCTTTCTCTAGGTGGAGTTTGAGATGTGTAATCTCTGAGTCTGTACCTATTTGTCTGGCAGAAACTGATTTTAAAGCTGCATTTTCATTTTGCAGAATGTTATTAACTGTCTGATGGAATTGCTTTAACATACAATCGTGCCTGACCAAAACATAATTTTGTTTTTTCTTATCATGCTATTTAGACTGTCTGTAAATGGTGGAAACTGGCATTACCTTGTCTGTGTGTTTAAAACAGTTATGTGAGTCTAGACACTCACCAGTTTCAGCTGCTTGGTTTGCTTTGACATCTGCCAAAGCATTTACTGTAGCCTCTTCTGTATTACATTTTCTATGTGCTTTGATTTTGACAATACTAAACTTTGCCTGTAAATTATTTTGGGAATCAATGCTCATAACTCCTGTAGTACTGGAACATGTTTTAGAGGTTTGCCAACACTGTTGATGAATCCCCTTGTGACCCAAACTGCCATGTGTAAATGCAAAAAAAAAAATAAAAACATTTAAATAAAGCATCATTTCAACTAGACCACTCAGTGTATGTCAACCATTGTTTAAATGCCAGCATATTGAAACAAAATTACTTTTTTGTCTTGCCACTGAGGCAGAGTCTGCAATAAACAAGACAATTGATATATATCAGCAGGAGAAATAACCATAATTTCTGCTGAACCCTGCCCAGTGTCAATTGATGTATTTTGTACCCCTTGTAAACCTTGCTGGGCTTTGTGTAACTGTCTTTTCAGATTAACCTCTGTAGTTTGTGCCCTTAGTAAATGTTGTTGGGCTCTATCTGATTGATACATTAAACCAGAAATGTCATTATGTAAAGTTTGAATGCTGTGCTGAGTCTGGTCCTCTAAATGGCATTATTATCCCTTACTACTGTCTCTAGGGAAATTTTGAAAAGCTGTGAAAACCTTTTCTTTAAAAGGTTAATATTAATAGCATACTCTACTTATGTCAGAACTTTCTTGTTTTTGTGCATTTGCAATATTTACTATAAATAACATTTTTCAGTTTCCATTGGTGTTCCACAAGGCTCTATCCTTGGACCACTTCTCTTCTCCCTCTTCATTAATGATCTTCAAACAATAATCCCTCAAGCAACCTGCATTCTCATCTGCTCAGCATCTTCTACCACTGAACTTATCTCTCTCACCCAAACAGTGTTCAATACCGTAGAAACATGGTTCTCTAGTCGTTTCCTCTTACTAAATGCAAAGAAAACCAAACTTCTTCTTTTTACACTTCTCTATCTCCTCCAACAGCGCCACTGTCATCTCACCTGACACATCAACTAAATTGTTAGGTATTACAATAGACAATAATCTCTCATTTGACCTACACATTAACAACTCCATAAAACTAGTTAACAGAAAGATAGGATCCCTATATCGAATTAGACCTTTTCACACCTTCAACTAGAACAAGGATCGCCATTCCGTCTTATTTCTACTCTTCTGTATGCTTCACCTATCTTCACCAATCTCAAAAACAAGCCTTTACAAACTGGCAACCTGCTATAATAACATTGCTTTGCTACTACCGCAACCCCTATAAAACACATCATTGTCTAAACTTAAAACTTTTAGGCTGGCCTGAGTTTCAGAACTATCTGATAATCCATCAACTCTGCATTGCCCACAAAATCTTATACCAACCTAATAAAAATCTCAACACTCTCCACTCCTCCAGTAAACTTCTGACAAGTTCTATAAAATCAAATAATAATGCTGGTGACTACCAATGCTGTTGGGACAAAATGGAATTTGTTACCTACTAACATAACAAAGATTACATCATTACCTCTTTTCAAACAAAATATTAAACTGCACTTCCAAAATCACTGGCTTTGTTCATGTAGTAAACCTGACTAGCTAATTTACTATTACTAACTAAATATAACTATCTCCCTTACTCCTTCATTCACTACTCCCTATTTGTCTTACTCTTCTTCCCCACTGTTGTTTTGCTTTTCTCCACAGTTAATCTCTATCGTTTCCTTACTTTCTTTCACTCTACTTTCCTTACATACTTTCCTTTTGACTATATCTATTAAGTTCTCTTTTTCTTCCTTCTCTTTCTCAATTTCTATAATGTCATGTAGATAGTATTGTGTGTCATAGGAATTAACCCCTGTAGTAGTACTTTACATTGAAGGAATATTATGATTGTTATTGTTATCATTATTTTATTTTGGTTTGATAGATTTTCTGTATGTATCTCACGCTACTGAAAATGGAAATTTCTCCGGCTAGCCTAGCCCGGTCAACAAATGTAAAATAAAATAAATAAATAAAAATAAATAAAAATATGTAGTCTATTACATTATTGACAATAATTGCATACACTTGCACTGTATGAGATTTAGGTGACTGCAGAAGGTACATTTAACTGTTGTATATGTGAAGAACCAACAACGCTAGAATCAAACAGATTGCTTATCAGAATAGGATATATCTTATGGTATGGCTTACATACTAGACTCCTGTGACAAAATAGACATAAGTTTAGAAAGTTACTTTCACATAAAAAAACAGTCTTTATGAATTGCTCTGCATTTTATGTATGGATTATAGGCATTTATACATTTACAAACACAACTGTTATTTAAATTTTGAACATTAAACATTTCAGATTTACATTTTATGTCTGACACAGAAGGTTTAAACCATGTAAATTTATATATTCAATATGTGGGCATTGTAAAGTTAACTATCTGTACTGGCATCCATGTTATAACTGTGAAGAATTTACCATATTTTGCATAGATGACAAACAGGTGATCAGGCTGAAGTCACTTAGAAGACACGGTGTCCTTCAACAGACGAATTGATGGTGGAATGTCGCAGGACAGCTTCTACGGCATCACTCTGTATCTACCAATGAAGTACTGGAACTGTTGATCTGTTGATGCACTGGAACTGTCAGTTTGTTGAATTCACAGAAAATCTAAGGCCTTTATGAAAAATTAACTGTTGGTAACAAATAAAAAAAGGTTGTGGCCAGTGGACTAGGCTCACGGCCAGTGGGCTAGACTCACCATTGTAAAATATTAGCAGACAGCTAGGCTGACCAGACAGATACCGTACTACTGTATCTGTTAATATTTATTTGTATTAGTACAAATTCTTGCCAAACAGTTAATACTGTCAGAGTTATTTCAATTCTATTATAACACAGCTAGGCAGACTAATGCACACACAGTCCAAAAACGTCACTAAAGAGTGAAACATACTGTCCAGTTTATTATACTCTTTTAAATGTCAACCAATGTTATTTTTAATATCCTTGTGACTTGTTCTTCTGATTTGCATGATTTATGTCCTTCTTTGGTTATGCTGTATCTGAAGACTTCTCAAAAAGTCTCTCCACGTCATCTTTGCATCACTTGAAGTGTCAGTATTTTACTGTATTTTATTTCATTTATTTCTGCATCTGAAAGCTCAAAGAAAGTCAACTTCCTTTTTTTCTATAACAGGATGCCTTTACAGTAAGCCCACAGCTATATGTTATTAATAACTAAGCTGAACATTTACAAGAAATTAACTGTTCTTGCAAAGCAAGCCATAATTTCTTTTACTGCACACACAGTATAATTTTGGGGAAAGCGTTTTAATTTATACAATCTTTATCAATGTCTGTAGCTCTTTTGTGTATAATACACTGCTGTATATGGTGTGCTGTCCTACAACATATGTGGAAGACATCAATCTTTACTGTGTCACTTGCCATTAGCATTCTCCATGTCTTTCAGTCACAATATGGATGAGCACTGTACCAAATAATGCAATTATGCAGCTGTGCACTGTGTTCATAAAGAGCCCAGCCTAGTTGCAAGACTTAGAAAAACTAGAAAAGTTGCACACTAACATTCCCCAGAGTGAGTCCAGGTACACAACTTTGGAAAATGTTAGAAACCTGGAGCCAGATCATCTGCACAATTATAACAAGGACGTCTTCTCAGACTTCATTATCAAGCTTTTCCATCATGAAATGTGTTTTATCATTACTATGCAATTTTTTTTTGGTAGAATGACACAATGATGGTATCAGAGCTCTTGACAACTATGCTCTAAATTATTGGTCATACTATTCAAAAATGCCTAACAGTTGCTGCTAAACACGGATGACCCCAGATAAAATTCCAATTACCAAGTTTTACATACATAGAAATATTTCAGGCATGGGCCTTCTAGTCTGCCAGTATACAAAAACACTCATTCCCATAAGTGACCAAGTTCCCCTTAAAAATATCTGAACTACTGCTTGCTTTAATATAATTTGACAGTATATTCAATGCATCAGCTACTCACTCAAAGAACCAATGCCTTATATAACTGACTAAGCTTTTGTCTTAAATATCTATATAATATACCGTAAAAGTTTGTGTACTTTAATCTTCCATAATAACTTAAACATTCACATCCATGGATTCCCTTGGAGTATTTCTACAGTACTCTTTTCAATTTACTCATGCTAGTCTTCTTTTAAGGTTTCCATACTCTAGTTTTGGTCTAATGTAATTTACAAATGATTTCATCATTTCTGATTTCATAAACTTTATAGATCTTTCTATACAGCCTGTAGTTTTATAACTGCCATTAACCAATTGTTTGATGTAATCAGAAAACCTCAAAGCTAGGTCTACCTTACCTACCACATCCTTAAATGAATCCACAATTTCAATCAATGCATGCTGCACTACATGTTCACCCTTCAATCTATGTCTTCAAAATATCATATGCTTAGTTTTTGATGTATTTATCAGCATATTATTCAGCTGCACCCAAATCATCAATTTAATCAGTTATTTTACAGACATGCCCTATATATACTAGATGTAATCAATATACCCATTTTAGTAATCTGCATGCAGACTATATAACACCTCAGATGAAGAATCTAGAACTGAAAGATACAACCTAAGCAAGCATGAGCCTAGGACACAGCCATGTGGGACACTCTTACTGCAGCCTATAGTTTCACCTGTCCAATTTCTGTATGATGCTTACCATGGCCTATGCAGCTATCCATCTTCTCTTGATTACATTAATACCTATCTGTTCTAATTTTATAGATCAATGTTTGTGTATGACCCTATCAAATGCTGAACTTAAATGTATATAAATTGCATTGTAGCAGAATTTTTTGTTTATTTTTTATATATTATTATGGATCATCAGGTTACAAGTAGTTATAGATCTGTTTTCAACATATACATGATGATTTATGGTTTCAAGTCTCAACAATTTCAGTTCTGACAATAATGTATCTAAAATAGCATTTTCTGTTATTTTTCCATGACAAGAAAGTAAACTTATGGGTCTGTATGACTCTGGATTTGTCCTAGTTTCCTTCCTTTAAAGATGGGTTTTACAAGTAAATGTCTCCAATCTCTAGACATTGCTCCATACTTAAACAGCCTAGTGAATAACAGATATAATGGCACTATAAGGTCATGCTCTGTTCTCAGGTCATTATTAGGAATTTGTCTCTTCCCTGTACTTTGTTTCAGTCCAGCTTGCATAGTTCATTTTCAATACAATCTAACTTAATTTCAGTATCTGAAATTACTTGGATGTTACACATTTTTTACCCCCTTTGTACAAACTATTTTACTTAAGATTTTGCAACTATATCTGTAATATGTTATGTCTGAGAATACATTTTAAAATTTACACACAGATTATTAATTTTTGTCTTTACTCCTGGCACAGCTTACATAGCTATAAAATGGTTTTCTAATAAACTCAATATTTTTTTTTATAAATTTTCATTTCTTCCTTATTTTGTCTCACCTTTTGTTTAACTTGCCTGTCTAGGTTATTTATTTCACTTTCTAAATTTGTTGTTCAACCTCATTTCCATTTCTTATATTTTCATCTCTCATCTTAAGTATCTTGTTGTTATGGAAACACATCCCCCTGCCTAGATCCTGATGTTAATCTTGTTTTTTATTTATTTATTTATTCATTTTTTATTTTTTGTATTCAAACAATTTCCTTTTCAAAATGTGCCACATTCCTTCTACAGTCTTTCTGCTGAATGCATCTGTCCGGTTAGTTTTACATGATTGATGTTAAGTTGTCAATCTCGCCTTCATTCTTGATTGATGGGTTCAGACCCGATCCTCGGCTCCGACTCAGCACTTGCTAAGCTCGAGAGTCACTTTTACCAGCTCGAGGCAGCCCCATATCCCATGATGCAAGGTGGTAAGTACCCAGATCTGCTGATGAGGTCCTCCTTTTACCAGCTCCTGGTAAGTGATTTATATATTACTGTTTTTGCCCCTTTTTTCACTTCAATCTTATATTTAACAGTTTTAGTTTAGATTTAGTCCCTTTTCTGACTAGAATTTCCCTTACTCCTTAATTTTTTTAGTCAGGCCTTCCCATCCCCCTTGTTAGGTGTGTGTGTGTGTGTGTGTGTATGTGAGAGGTGAGTGATTTCTTTAATTTTGGAATAAGTGTTTCTTGGGCTGTGTTGTGTCTGTGTTTTTTTCTGCAACTATGTCCAAGGAAAGGGTCTGCTGTCAGAAGATGTCTCTGACAGACGGTCACACTTCTTGCTTATACTGCCTGGGACCTCTCCACCTGCAGGACTCCTGTGTGATTTGTCATTTCTACAGCCAGAGAGTCCTGCAGGAAAGGAGAAACAAATTGATTTTGAGGGGCCTACTTAAACTGGAGGGCTCTCTGGCTAAGTCGAGCAAGACTTCCAAGTCTCCAAGGCCCAGGCTTCAGTGTCTCTCAGCTCCGACTCTTTCAGAGTCTAGATCGGCTGGAGACGATCCTGGTTTACAAATCCTCGGCACTGATGGCTATCGGGTGCCACATCGGTGTCGACCACCATGTGGCCAGGCTTGGTGCGGTGCCCCCGGCCTCCGACTTACTTCTTTAGTTGTCTGTCGGCTCCTGCTGAGCCGATGCATCGAGACCTTCTGTCGGTGGTTGTCGGTTCCGACAACACCCATGGTTTCCCGATGGTTCCTTTGAGGAAGAGGTCCGGGTCCCCTTCCTTGGAACCGATACTCTCGGCTCCAGCATCTCCTCTCCTCTCGGAACGGAGCCATCGGAGCTGATCATCCAGGTCATCCAGGCTTTCTGACCATGATTTAGAGAGGGTGGTCAGTAGATTATTAAAATCACAGGCACTGGCCCAGATGCTACATAGTCCGTCTCAACAGATGACTATTAGTCCACACCCCATTGCAGTTCCTCCTTCGACTCTACCCCAGAGTTTGGAGCTGGAGTCTTTGGGAATAGTGTCTGCTACTGCTGAGGGACAGATACCCCCCCTTCTGCTCCCTCAGCCTCTACTCTTATCTCCTCTTTGAGACCTTCCTTAGATGGATTCAGTGGTCGGGCGTCCCTGGTCTCCTCCGAGGGGGTGAGTGGCATCGGACCCTTGTCCCCTTGGAGCCTCAGCCTTGGTGAGCTCGGCTCCGACATCTGCCTCAGAGCCTTCCCTTTCGGTGGGCCCTGGAGTTCCTGGTTCTTCGGAACGGGTTCTCTCGGACCTCCCTGGGAGGGGAGCCTTTGAGGTGATGAAGAGTGTGCTGGCCACTGGACTCAGCCAGTAGTCTGTTCCCTTAGCTCCTCCCTCTATGGTGCCTGTCGATATCGCTGCCATCTCTCTTGCTCCCAGACCCAGAGATCCTCCGCCTCAGGTTTCCCCACTGAGAAGAACTCCCTCTTCCGAGGATTCTCCTGATCGGTCAGGGGATCCTCCGCGCAAGAGGACCTGTAAGAGGAAACACGTAGACTCCCCCGAGTCTTTCACTTCAGATACCGACTTAGATGAGTCGGAGGAGATCCCCTCTGAGGATGTCTCCTTTTCAGACATCCTAGAACTCCTTAAACAGAGGGGAAACTGGCCTCCAATAATCCCTCCGAGGATGAGTCGGTATACCTGATCTCGGCCCTCCACCTCCTGGGTGTCTCCGCCTTCGACCCCTTATGCAGGTTATTGCTCGAAGGCTGCTCCTGACTCTGTAGAGCCAGTTCCTAGGAGGCCTTCTAAATTTATTACTGCCCGGACAAGCAATTCCTCACAAAGGTGTCCCTGCTGATGCCATGGTGGTGGTGGCTGCCACTAAGAAGGAACTTGCAGATCCTTCCGCACCTGTCCATCCTCCTAATAAGGACTCTAGGACCATGGATAGGTATGGTAAGCGGATGTTCTCTTCAGCGACCTTTGCTATCTCGCTGAACTACTTATGCCACTTTACCAGACTCCAAAGGGATATCCTTAAGGAGCTAGGTGAAGTAGTACAGGATCCCACAGCTGCAGGGGCTCAAGAAAAAAATTGCTTCGCAGCTAGGAACCCTTAATTCTATTGCTAACTCCTCCATGCATCTGATATCATATGCAGCAGATGGAGCGAGTAGGAGGTACAGGTGTGGCTCTTAGACGCCAAGCCTGGATGCGCTCTGTAATTTTGCAGATCCCTTTAAGGCCCTTCACAAACTCTCCCTTTGATGGGTCAGCTTTGTTTGGCCCTCAAGTGAAGGAAACATTGACCAGGTGTGAGCAGGACGGCAAGACTCTTCTGAGGGGGTCCGTGTGGCTTTTTCCACCCCTTCTAGACCTTACCCTAAAGGACAGAAGGGTGGCAAAATGTGGTTCCAAATCCCAAGGAGTCACGCTGGATTCACGTGGTCAGTTTACCCCTAGAGGCAGAGGGGTAACAATAACAGACGCCACTCTAGAGGCAGAGGGGTCCACAAACCAGGAAGCAGAGAGCCTCTCTCTGACAAGCCCTTTCAGCATCCCTGAATGTTGCCCGACTGTCCATCCTTGGAGGCAGTAAGCCTGTCTTTCCCTAACTCAAGACAGATAGGTACAGTCGATCATATCCGAGGGTTACAAAATTCCTTTCGAGGAAACTCCTTCTTACTCAAATTCCCTTCCAGATGTACCACCCGGTCTAAGGGAAATTGCAGAGTTAGAAGTTTTAAAACTTCTGCAAAAAAGAGCCATTCAGCCAGTTACAACAGATCATTCAGAGCCGGAATCTACTCAAGGTTCTTTTTGGTCCCCAAAAAGACGGGAGACTGGAGACCAATATTGGATCTCAGCAGACTCAACAAGTCTGTGAGAAAGACAAGATTCCGAATGGTCACACTTCAGTCAATTCTGCCCTTCTTACAGAAGGACAACTGGATGTGCTCAATAGATCTTCAGGATGCGTACTATCACATAAAAATTCACAGACGCTCCAGAAGGTTTCTCCACTGGCTGGGGTCCAGTCATTTCCAATTCAGAGCCCTGCCCTTTGGTCTCACTACAGCCCCAGAGTGTTCACCAAATGTATGGCAGTGGTCACGGCTCACCTGAGACGTCAAGGATACCAGGTGTTTCCATATCTCGACGACTGGCTCCTTTCAGCCACCACCAGGCATCAGCTTCTTCAAGCCAGGGACTACACAATAAATCTTTGCACTCAATTGGGCATCTCGATCAACTACGGAAAATCCTCCTTATTGCCCTGCCAGTCTATTACTTTCATAGGTGCAAACTTAAACACTGTTCGGATGTCAGCTACCCTCACAGACCAAAGAATCTTAGATATACAAGGTCACGTGAGAATCATTCTAGCCAGCAAGAAAGTACAAGCCAGAATGGTTCTAAATGCCATTACCCTTCTTCCCTGGCTCGCTTCTACATGCCTTCTTCAGTGGATGTTGTTCACCAGTGGTCTTACCAAGGCAACTTCCGATCGCCACCAAATACTGGTGACACAGATTTGCAAGAATCATCTTTCTTGGTGGATTACTTTTCCCCATATTCACCAAGGCAGACCCTTTGTACCCCCAGCCCCGGTAGCCACTGTCACTACGGATGCCTCCCTGATCGGGTGGGGGGGGCATTATCAGGGCAGGATGGTTCATGGATACCACCTGCACATAAATGTCCTAGAGATGAGAGCAGTGCTTTCAAGCCCTCAACGACTTTCTTCCCTTTGGGACAATTGCAGTCCACACAGACAACATGTCTGTAGTATGGTATATCAACAAACAGGGCGGAACCAAGTCCTACCCCTTGTGTCGAGAAGCTCTCAGACTTTGGCAATGGGCGATCTCCTCTCATCGGTTTCTGGTAGCAACGCATATCCCTGGGAAAACCAACATTTTAGCGGACAGATTGAGCAGAGCTATTCTCATGCCTCACGAGTAGTCTCTCAAACAATCTATAGTGGAGGAGATTTTTCTAGAATGGGGTCGCCCATGTTGCGATCTTTTGCTACTCCCCAAAACGGCAAATGCCCAGATTTCTTCTCTCTTCCCACTGCCAGGCCACCCCCCCCAGAGACGCTCTGACCCAGGATTGGCCCCAGGGACTTCTTTATGCCTTTCCTCCCTTTCCTCTTATCCCACAAGTAATCCAGAAAGCCACCGTTTTGAGAGCCAAAATGATTCTCATTGCCCCTTATTGGCCTCGACAAATTTGGTTCCTCCATCGTCACCTTTTGGTGCATGGCATCTGGACCCAGCGCCAGATCTTCTGATTCACCAATCGGGTCAGCTATTCCTTCTCTCAACCTCACAGCATGGTTGCTCCACTTCCTTCCTTAGCCAGGCTTCCTATGATCTCTAATCCTGTTAGAGACATCATAGTAGCTTCCTAAAATCCTCTACTAGGAGGATTTATACTAGCAAATGGAAACGTTTATTGGGCAAAGAATATTGATCCCTTCACTGCTCCAGTACAAGCAGTTTTGGATTTCTTAGCGGAAATTTTGGCTCCTCTTCTTCCACGGTCAAAGTTCAGTTGGCCGCTATCTCAACTTTCATGTCGGGTAGATCACAACATTATGTCCCACAGGCTTTGTAGAGCCTTCTTGAAAGGAATTTTTCTCCTGAAACCTCCAATCAGGATTCCTCCTCCTCAATGGGACCTGAATCTAGTGCTGACATCCTTGATTCTTCCTCCCTTCGAGCCAGTTGTTTCATGTTCCTGAAATTTCTTTCATGGAAAACTTTATTCCTGGTTGCTATTACATTGGCTAGGAGGGTGTCTGAACTTCATGCTTTATCTGTTCGCCCCCCCTATTTAGTCTTCCACAAAGACAGAGTATCATTGAGAACTAATCCGACCTTTTTGCCTAAGGTCGCCTCAAAGACTAATTTGAATCAGGCTATTGATCTTCCTGTATTTTTCCCAAACTATTCAAACAGATCGGAACAAAATTACATTATCTTGATGTCCACCGCCAACTCAGATATTATTTGGACAGAACAAAACAATTCAGGAAATCCGATCAACTCTTTGTTTCTTATGCTGATAACAAGAAAGGCCTTCCTGTCTCAAAAGTGACCTTGTCTAAATGGCTTTCTTCTGTCATCTCTGAAATTTATCGGCTCAAGGGAAAACAGCTGTGATTCAACCAGAAGCTTAGCCACTTCCACAGCCTTTCAAGCTAGACTTCCATTAGACACTATTTGTGCAGCAGCCACTTGGGCCACTCCTCATACATTTGTTTCCCATTACAAATTGGATTTGGCCTCCAGGGACAGAGCCAGTTTGTTCTCAAGAGTCTGTTCCATTGAGCCACCGGATAGAGGTGCTAGGACGGGTCCCATCAAGCAAGAATATGTACCTACCATAACGCCATGTTAGTTGTCTTCTCAACTTCTCTTCGACCCTCCCTCCTTCCCCAGGCCTGGACAGACCTTTCTTCTACAAGGAAGTATGCTTCTGAAGACCATACAGTGCTGGTCCTTCTGCCAGGTTTTCTCTCCTTCTTTCTTCCTTTTGGAAGTTATTATGCTAGGTGCTATTGCCTATTGTCATCAAACGAGATCTGTTGCATCATGGGATATGGGGCTGCCTCGAGCTGGTAAAAGTGACAACCCATCAAGCAAGAAAGAAGGCGAGAGAAGACAACTAACATGGAATGTTATGGTAGGTACATAACTTCTCATTTTGCTTCCTTATAATCCATTATTAATCTTCTGTGCATTGGTTTAGATTTCATTTTGGCAGAATTATTTAACAGTAGTTTAACCTTTATAACTTCATTATCACAGAACATCAAAGGTGGTAAAACGTGACAAGAAGTCATGACCCATCTCCTTAGGAGCACAAACAACCTGTGCAAGCTGTATGATCTAAGTGGGATATAAGTTCATAGGTTCATAGGTAGGTACTAGACTATCTACCCTAGGGCATTTATAAGCCTAGCCAGAATGTGTTGGCTTTCGCTTCCCTTTTAGTCTGGATTCCTGAGCCTCTGTCCAGCAGGGCCATAGAAGTGATCCCGGGAGTAAATTACGATTTCCCATCCACTCATCAAGATTTCTCTTGAAGAGGGTCAGCGAGGGGTTCTGCCTAATATGGACTGGGATTCTATTCTAGAGTGAGGGAAGCCTTTGGGATATGAATCTATCCCTCCAGCATGTCCTATTTGTTGTTGTGCTAAGGTTTACTAACAGACAGTGACTCCTTGAAACTCAGTAAAAACTAAAGGAAAACTCCAGCTAAGCTAGAACTTCTACTGAATGAACTCTCAAACCTCTTGTATCAGAGGCACATGAGATATATGCAAATAAACCTTATGAACCTCAGGTGTTTCAGCTATATGGCGATTCTGAATGCCCATAACGTATTTCTTTTTAAGTAGTTTGAATGGCAACTTCAGGCCAATAAAGCAAAACCCCACTAGCTGTTGATATGCATATTCCAACCTTGTTCTGACCTCATCAGCACAGCACAAGCAGAGTGTTTGACTACTCATAAGACACATAGGGCTATTCTACCCAGCTGATGTCCATTATGAATAGGGTGACTGCAAAATATCCCAACTGACAAACTAAAACAAAGAGTGAGAAGGTCACACAGAAAAAACAATCAGTAAAAACTAAATGAAAACTCCAGCCAAGCTAGAACTTCCACTGAGTGACCTCTCAAACCTCTTGTTTCAGAAGCATATGGGATATATGCAAATGACCCTTATGAACATCAAGTGTTTCAGCTATATGGCGATTCTGAATGCCCATGACTTATTTCTTTTTAAGTCGTTTCAATGGACAATTTCAGGCCAATAAAGCCAAACCCCACTAGCTGTGGATATGCATATTTTGCCCTTGTTATAACCTCATCATGGACATTCGGGAGGCCAAGAGTTTATCTGTCTACAGTCTAACTGTTTCTTACAAAAACATTGGAAATCAGAGGTAAAAAATAAAATCTAAATCAAAATAAATTTTCACCTACCAGGACATTGCACAGTAAATCACAAACCAACAGTGGATGGTTTCAGATAAGCTCTGGAGTGTCCTGCCTGCAGTTTGCATGAATTTATAGCTGACTAGTCCTCTTGGGAGGCCTAGAGTTTACCTGTCTACAGTCTATTCCTTTCTTCCAAGAAACCATGAAAATCAGAGGTAAAAAATAAAATATTAATGAAAGTAAATTTTCTACTACCAAGTAAATCACAACCAAAAGTGGATGGTTTCAGATAAGCTCATAATTATAAGATCATTTGTGACCATCAAAAGTTGAATGGGATGGAAGTAATGGGTATTTGAAGGATGTCTTTCCTTAGAAAGAAGAAGTGGCAGAGGTTCAGTAAATATTCATCACCTGGCAGAGGTTGGTGTACTGACACTAACAGTGTTTGTGTTTGCATATCTATAGAGGGGCTCAGTGAACATTTTAAGATCTGGAATGAGGAGGGTCATCCTCGGCTATAGCAAGACTAATCCCATCAGGCAGGCAACACAGCATCTGAAACTTTTGAGGCTACGAACTCTGCCCCTTTTGCCCATAAAGCTTTGTGTGTAGACTTTCTTCTTGTAGATCTTCTTTGCTGTGCTGTGGAGCTGTAAGAGATGAGAAACAACCACAGTCTGTGATTTATTGTTTACTTGTTTTTATGATATTTTTTTGAAATTGTTTTATTGATTAATTCAAAGTAACAATAATAGCATACACCAAAGAAGAAGCAAAATGTCATAACAAATGTATCTAAATTTAACATATTAAGTACCTAGTGCTCAGCTACAAAAATTGGGTTAGCAGGTTTTAGTATAATATTGATTTTCTGCATTACACTAAAACCTGCTAACCCAATTTTGCAGTAACCATAATTTATTGGATTATATCCTGCAGAGCACCATATAAAAAGCAGCTAGACTCCTAAAAGCTTCAGAGATTTCTTCTAGCTGAAGTGCACTCCTTCTGCAGGTTTTGTGGATTTGATGGTCAGCTAGCAATCCTTTAAGATTGGGGCAGGTAAGTGTTTTTCTGTGAATTTATTAATATTTAGTCAAGAAAATGTATTTTCTCTGGAATGTTGTCCTTGACTGAGGGGATTTTATTACCATGAATGCTTCTGCTAACTTTTTATGTAAAATCTCTTTAAGAACTTTTACTTACATTAGGTTCATAGGTGTGTACTATGCTAATGGCCCTGGGGCCTTTACAAGCCTAGCCATAGGATTTCCCTGGCATCGTGCCACCCAACCTTAGTTCCCGAGTTCCTCTGTCGAGTAGAGCTACTGAAGTTATCCCCGGGGTGAATTTTCTATTTCCCATCCACTCATCAAGATTTCTCTTGAAGAGGGTCAGCGAAGTTCTCTGCTTGACATGTATGGGAAGTCTGTTCCATAGCATGGGCAGTCTCTGGGTTATGAACCTGTCCCTCCAGTATGTTCTGTTGAATGTGGTAATGAGGTTGAGGTCTCTGGAGCATGTGGTGCGAAGGGATTGGGATTTCTTTAGATTTAGCACTTCTAACAGAGCTGGGTCAGACAAGGCTTTGTAAGTCAAGCAGAGATCACCTCTAAGTAGGTGATATGCGACAGAGAATAGTTGGAGTTTTCTGAGTCTGTCCATATAGGACAAGTGTTTAAGACCTAAGATCCTCTTTGTGAGGTACGTTTGCGGCCTCTCCAGTTGTTGCAGGTGTCTAATGAGGTACATGCCAAATGAGGCATTATACTTGATGACTGACCTAATGATGGAAGAGTAGAGGGAGACAATGACCTCTTTCTTCCTGGATGCAAAACCCTTAGTAATGAGATGTGCCACATAGAAGGTCTTTCTGACCGCAGTGTCAATGTGGTGATCAATAGAGAGGTTGCTGTCAACCTGTGTTCCCAGATCTCGTATAACGCCTTCTGTGTTCAGTGGGCTACCATTGATGTGGTAATTCATGGGAACCGGGTTTTTCCCAAAGGGGATGATGGCACATTTTTTGGCATTGAGCTTAAGGCCATGGTTCTGACATGTCATTGGTTTTAGTGAGGCCATTCTGTAGGATGTCAACATCACTTGGGGAGTTAATAATATAATATTCATGTGTTAAGGGCAGGAATTTGGGTTCCTATCAGTCTGTCGAAACTTCAGCAGTTCGAATACCATATGTTCAAACTGTGAAGCTCGAAAACTGATTATCGCGAAGCCACGGAACACCAAATTCTTTCCCAGGGAAAGAATTTGGTGGTCCGTTTCTGTGGCTTTGATATTTTTAGCACTGTGGTGGAAAGTTACAGGTCGGGTTCAGGTAAGTGTGCGATTGTGCGGACGTTAGGGTTAGGGCACTGGTTAGATGAGTTAGGGTTAGGGCGCGGGTGAGGTGGGTGTACGATAGTGACAGACCTTAGGGTTTGGGTGGGATAGGTGAGTTAGGGTTAGGGTGCGGGTCAGGTGAGTGTGCGATAGTGACAGCCCTTAGAGTTAGGGTTAAGGTAAGTGGATAGATAGTAGTGTATGTACAGTTTAGTTTAGGGTTAGATGTAGAATTTTAAGTGTATGTGTGTGGATTGCTGTTTTTTTGGTGTGCTTGTGTTGTGTGTGTGTTTCTTGGAACAGCGATTTTTTTTTCCCTGAGAAAAAAATCGCTGTTCTAAGCCTTTGATGGTTTTGCACTTTGAGGTTAGAAGTTCGAACATATGGTGTTCAAACTTCTGCTGTTTCATCGAAGTGATATAGACCCCAGGAATTTGTGCATTTGGAGACCATTAGTGTGTTTTTAACCTAAAAAAAAACATATTTTTAGTGGTATAGGATTAGTGACTCTTTCAGACTTCTCTACTTGTCTTTGAAGCTTTCTTCTCAGCTGGAGCTAGTTGCCAGTCTACTTGGTTCTTCTTTCACCCATCTGCAAGAATAAGAAAGTTATCATAGGTCATAGATTAGTACTAGGCTAACTGCCCTTGTGGGCTATTTTAAGCCTAGCCAGTTGACCCATGTGAAAATCAAACCCAGTGCTTTGTGTCTGTAAGGAAAATATCTTAACCATTAAGTCAACCTCAGGGAGTCTTTGGGTGTCAAGCTGGCTCTAGTTTTGTTTAACCACCAATAGGTGACTCTGTTGTGGCTGGATTTAGTTCCTCATACTGCTCAGCATTTTCCGCTGGTCCCGCTAGTATAACACCTACAGCCACTAAGGACTGGGAGATAGACCTATTCTCTGCAGCTCTAGGGTTGCCCTCCATGAGCAAGGGATAACCACTCTTATTCTTCTTAGGGGAAGAGGCAGGTAAAAAAATTATGCATAGCTGAGAAACGTAGTTTGGGCCCCGGAATAGTATGCCTGCTTCAGATCAGTCCTTTTCCAATGAGTTTTCCAGTAAAAGAAAACAAAATGAAAACATCTTGGCTTCTCCTGTTTCTGTTCCAATGGATAAGGAAGATTTGCTAGGATATTTTAGATAATTCATTTCTACTTTTTCTTTTTCTACTTCCTCTTCAGAAAAGAAAAATAAAGAATTATTTCTCTTTGTGACTCAGATTTTCAGTCATAAGAGCAGGGGTTGGAGGTAGGATGTTGTGCATCATGATTTTCTTTTCACCATGACAGTTCTGATTCTGAGAAAAGTGTTGCTTCAAATTTTCCTCCAAAAGACCTTTCTTTTTCTGAAACTTTATCAAAAACGAAAAAGTTTTTTCAATGGGATCAGAATGAAATTCCTGTTTCCCAGCAAAAATATTATGATTTGTTACAACTGGATATCCACAACCTGCAGCTGTCCCTCCTGCATTATCTCACTTAGAGAACGCTTTCCTGACAGCATGTAGTTTACCTGACTTTGCCTGACAGTCAGACTCCTGCTCCTAGGAAGTCTGATAGGTTATACGAGGTACCTCAGACTCACAAATACTTGCTTTGAAATCCTAATGCAGACCCTACAGTGATTATTGTATCCAAAACTGTTTCTGCTAGGCAAATGGCTAATGCTAACCTCACTGTCTCTGACAAGGAAGGGGAATCTTTTGACAAATTAGATAATGCAGTTTATTTTTCTGCCACTGTAATATTTAGAATTTTAAGCTCATATGTTAAAAGATTTTACTTCTCTATTTTGAAAACACAAAAAAATTAACTGTTAACCTTCTTTCTACTGGTGGAAAAATTCCTTGAATGTCTGTTTTGTATCTTTTTCTCAGGTAATTAAACATGCCTTAAAGTGTTCTTGTAATACTGTTGATACTGTCTCCACAGCTACTACATTCATGAGAGGATTGGCATGGTTACATTCTCAAAAGCTTCATGAAGATCTTAAAACTGAAATTCTAAATTCTCTAATGAGAAAGGAAAGTCTGCAGCTGAGGGGTTTAATAGGTTTGACGAGAGAGGAAAGGTGATTCAAGGGGTGACCCAGATCTTCCAACCTTCCTTTTTTAAGGCAAATAAAAAATATCCTTCCATTTCAGCTCCTTTTATTCAAAAAACAATTCAAACAGCAAGGTGCAACCTGACAGGATTTAAAAGAAAACAATAGCACTGATGCTCCAAAAGAAATGGAAGGCCTCTCAATATCATGGAGAGTGCAAAAGGTCAGAATGACTATTTGCCCCCTCAGTCACCTCCCACCCCTGACAATAATTTCTGCTCACTGAGTCTATATCTTTCTTTGTGGAATCAGATTGTTTCAGACAAATGGGTTCTGAAAATCATTCAGCGGTAGTTCACCTGGTAGTAGTAGTCCCTCCCTCCTTTCCAGGGAATTCTGTCTTGATCAATAAACCAAATTTCCCTCTTTGCTCCAGTTCTGGAACAATGATTATCTTATGGAGTCATAGAACTAGTGTTCACCTGCCAAAGGGATGCAAGGTTTTATTCAAGGATTTTTTTTCTGGCACCAAAGAAAGAAGGGACTTGGAGGCCTTCTAGATCTGTCCATTTACAATCTTTTTGTCAGGGCCCTAGAGTTGAGAATGTTATTCTGTCAGACTCTATTACCTTTTGTCTTTTTACTAGCTTTCATTGTAAAGCTAGACTCATATGATGCTTACCATTACATTTACACTGGCAAACATTTCAGGTGTTTCTTAAGCTTTCCTGTATCTGACTTATATTATCAATTTTCTGTCCTACTCTTTAGGTTATCAGCTGCTCAAAGGGTATTTTCAAAGTGTCTGGCTCCAGTAATTGCTTATCGCAGACTTCAAGGCATTCACATCTTTCCATATTTGGATGATTGTATTATATTTGCAGACTCTTTGTTGTTCAGTTGTCAAGAGTTCTTAGCAAGTGGTAAAAATGTTATACTCTGATTGGGTTTTCAAGTGAACTTACAGAAGTCTTCTCTTATTATTTTTAACAGAATAGTTTTCGTAGGTTGTCTGTTAGATATTGCTCTGGGAAGTGCTTTTCTTCCTCCAAACAAGTGGAATTGTTTTGAATGTTCTTCCTGAGGTTTTCCATTCAAAGCCAAGTAACTGTCAGTACATTTCTCAGGATTCTGGGGTACATAGATTCTATGATTCCTAGGATTCCCCTCGTCAGAATTCACATGAGAAAAATTCAGTGGTACATCAGGTCAGTTCTGGTCAGAATTCACATGAGAAAAATTCAGTGGTACATCATGTCAGTTTCAGTAACGTTGTTACCTCACAGCAAGAGGTTCTCCCGTTCGATTCTCGGCATGGCTTGGGAGTGCCTTCTGTGTGAAGTCTGCATGTCCTCCCTGCAGTTGGGTAGCATTCGAAAGACATCCGTGCGTAAATGGGCATGCCTTCGTTGAAGGTTGGGTGTTGAGCTGGTACCACGGCGTTTTGTAAAAATCTACTGCCAATCATTAGCGGACCGGAGTTCCGCTGTGGTGACCCCTTACCGGGAAAAAGCCGAAAGACAAACAACAACAACATCAGGTCAGTTTATACTCAAGAGCTGCATGCTTTAGCTTTTCAGATCCAATTCTGGGTTTTTGTAAGGAGGGAAGTCCTATTGTGGGTAGTCCAGTTCTCTCAGAATCCAACTTTCCCATTCTCCCTTCTGCTTCCTCTTTAGTTGATCACAACAGATGCTTCATTCATGGCATGGAGAGTTATGTCCAAAGGCTTAAAGGTCCAAGGTTTGTTGAACAAACAGGATATATGAAATGAAAGCACATAAATGTTAAAGAGATGCTGGCAGTAATAAATGCTTCAAAAGCCATAAATCATCTCTGGTCTCTAGGACCACTTGAAGTTTTCACAGACAACACCGCAGTGATAAACAAATGGGGGGTTACCAAATCTTATCCCTTTTGCAGTCTTGTTGTGATAGTCTGGGGGGGGTAGATTGTTCCATTTGATTCTTCAGTCTTCTTATATTCAATCAGACCAACAACATTGTAGCAGGCAAGCTAAGCAGGAATGGAACAGACCCCCACAAATAGAAACTGCACCTCAGGGTCTTCCAGGAACTGTTCCAGCTGTGGAGAACACCTCAAGCAGACCTTTTGACCTCTACTCAGAAAAGACAAAGAAATTCTGCTCCAGGATTCCTTGCAAATAGAACTGAAAGTTAGATGCTTTCTTATTTACATGGATGGTAATGTTCTTTTATGCTTTTCCTCCATTTCTATTGATATCCAGGATTCTTCTAAAGGTACAGAAAGACTTCCGAAAGATATTGGGAGTGATTCCCCAAAAATATTGCCTGCAAAAAGAAGGAAACAGTGGTTCATCCTTGTTTTGAAAGTGACCAAGCGCAATTAGCACAAGCTTTTCTGCAGACTTGAATTTACTCAGACAAGACAGGGGTTCTTTGATACACTGCAAAATGGAATATCTACAGTTAACTGCCTAGATGATAGAATCTTGACTCCTTTTAGAGACATTTTTTTTCTGAAGACATGCAGAAGATAATGAAGGAGGCTAAAAAACTCCTACTAGAAAACCATATATGTCTAAGTGGAAAATATTTTCTAGTTGGTGCTACTCTGAGGACCAGGACCCCTTTAAGGCCCAGCTGTCTGTAGTACTTAATTATTTGTGTGAGTTCTTGTCCTCTGGCCATTCTTACTTTTCCATCAGTATTATTCTGCTGACCATTCTACTTGCCTGCTTTGGAATCCCCCTTTCTTTCTATTCCCAAGTCAAGTAGTTTTTGCAAGGGGTTTTACATATCCGTCCACCTAGAAAACAGGTGGCTCCTTCTTGGGATTTGAATTTTATGCTTTTGAAGCTTACTCTTTTTCCATTTGAACCAGCTCATCTGTCTGATTTGAGGTTCTCAACATGGAAGACTTTACTTATTGTTTTGACTTCTGCTTGAAGAGTATCTGAGTACAAGCTTTTATGGTTCATCAAGCTTTCACAATTTTCCTCAATAACAAGAAAAAAAATCAGAAATCCAATGGGTCGTTCCTTCAAACCAACACTTTATTACACACATAGTGAGTGCTTTCATCTGTTCAGGAAAAAGTCTGCCAGTCTATTAAAATCACTGTTTTTTTTCCCCAGGAGCTAAAAACAATGACAAAATGAATTGTTCATACTCTGGATGCCCACATCCCACTCAGATACTTCCTAGACAAAACTTTGTCCTTCAGAAAAGCCGAACAGTTTTTTGTTTCATGTGAAGGAAGGGAAAAACACAGCCAATGTCAAAGCAGCCAATTTCAAGATGATTGTCAGATGCTATTTCTTTTTGTTATTCACCGGATGGCAAGCCACTTCCAGGTGGGGTTAGGGTCCATTCCACCAGAGTGTTGGCTGCTTTTGTGTCTTTCTGGACAGGGGTGGACTTTAGAAGATTGGTCCTCTGTAAATACTTTTACAAAGCACTACAAATAGATTTCTTTTCCATGTCTATAACAGGCTTTGTTAGGACCATTCTCCAGGGACTCTTAGATTCTTAATTTCTTTCTTGCCTTTTTTTGTATCCAAGCTGACAATAAACTACCCAAATAGTTTAGGCTACTGCAACAGTGATCTAATATTGAACATAGTACAGTTGTGTAAGTAAACTTACATTAACAGTACATCCCTTTGCTACAGCCCATTTCATGTCTTCATGTAGCCATTGTGTTGTATTACCGGGGTGGATTTATATATATATATATATATATATATATATATATATATATATATATATATATGTATGTATGTATGGATAGATGGATACACACACACACACACACACACAACAGATGGATATAGATTGGTTCCCTGCAGAATGTCAAATGTGTGTTTTGCTGACAGCTGTTTAGTCAAGCGCATATGATTAGCTAATTAGCTGATCAAGTATGTGAGATTGCACGATTCTTGGGGTTGGGGAATATGTCATTACCCTGTGTTTATAAAATGAGTTAGTATATATAATTAGCAGGGAGTAGTACAGGGGGGCTTGCCCTACCTGCAAAAAACAATGTTTTTATTTTTATTTATTTATTTTTTTAATTTTAAATTTTGCGTGCACTGAGACTATTTCTTGGAACATGGTGTGCTGACATTTTGATGTCGACATTTTGTCAGTCATATATATGGGTCTACTACAGTAAACCGACAGTACACAACACTGACACCCACAACAATGACACCACAAGAACGAAACCGCAAAAACACAAAAGTTCACATGCCCGACAAACCACAATCCCGACAGTTAACAAAACGAAAAGTTCGCTGTTCCACACAACACACACAACACAAACACACCAACAACCTAAAAATCTACACTACTATGCACTAACCTTAACCCAAACCCTACTCCTAAGGTCCGTCACTATCGCACACTTACCTTACCCGCACCCTGACCCTAAGTCCTTCACTATCGCACACTTACCTTACATGCACCCTAACCCTAAATCCCTCACTATTGCATACACACCTTACCCGCACCCTAACCCTAAATCCCTCACTATCACACACTTACCTTACATGCATCCTAACTCTTAATCCCTCACTATCGCACACACACACACCTTACACACACCCTAACCCTAAATCCCTCACTATTGCACACTTACCGAGTCGCACTCACACGTTTCCCATGTCGGTGTTTTCTCTGTCAGGATTACGACTTGTTGGTTATCTGCTCCATCGGTCTTCTGGCATCGGTGATGTGATTGTCGATCTTCCGTGCTTTCAGTCTAACGTAGGGAACCCACACACATATATATATATATATATATATATATATATATATATATATATATATATATATATGTATATATATATATATATATATATATATATATATATATATTGTTTTCACTCTTCATTAGGGCTCCGTGCAACTTCTGTGGAGTGTTGGAGTGTATCTGCATCTTCACCTCTCTGTCTCTGTCTCTATATATATATATATATATATACACATATACACACACACAATCATACATGCACACACACAGATATTCACACACATATGCACACACGCACACATGTTCTCTTGTGTATATACCTACTCTTCTTTATGTGTCTTAATGTTTTTTTTCCCAGGTCTGTTGCTTCCTTTCTTGGGGCAAGAAAGCTCTAAAGCTTTTTGGTGTTATAAATGCCTTTTATGTGAAGTTCTGCTGGAGTTTCAGGCAGGTGGAGTACTTGGAAGTTGCCATCAAACTTTGAAAAGCTGGCTGGGTTAGTCATGTCCTTGGCAGGATATAATCCAAATGGCTTAAGCTATGGTAACAGTGATCTATCAGAATATCTACTGTTACGGTAAGTTTACTTACACAACTATATTTTCCAGGTGTACATTAAGTCAGTGATGCACAAACACTCACACCTTTTTCAGTATTTTAAGCATCTCTTTAGAAAGGGGCATTTCCATATTCAGCCATGCAATTTCAGAGTCTGACTTTCCAGGGATCCTTCGTGACCGTGATGCTTATATTTGACATTTCTTAAAATTTCAGCATGGAAATGATTAGAGAAGACATTTAAATTTGTTAGCAAATAAAGAAAATAAAGATACTCTTAATAATCGTGAATTGTTAAGGTTAGTATAGAAGGATAAGACAGAGAGCAGCTCTAATCTAAATGTGAGTTCTGATTCATATAAATAAAGTCTCGCCTTGGCTGTGTAATAAACTGCAACATGTTCTTCCATTGGTAATCTGCCCTGATTAGTCAGGCTGCTGTTGTGTTTTCCAAGCACACTGCCAGTTTGCCACCGTCTGAGATGTACAGCAGTATTTCTTCAAGCAAGGCCTAAGACTCTTCATTCTATGTGGAGATTAAAAACCCTAAGTGCTGTCTTAAAACAGTCTCTGGGCTCAATGGACTATCAGACTAATAAACATCGGATAAATAACTAGATAAGTATACAGATACACAGATAGATGGTTTTCTGTCCTGAAGCTTGCTATGCACTTTGGATATAGTCACTGAAGGCCTAATATGGCACTTTAAAACCTTACTTCAAGAGCCTATGTTATTATTTAGACTTGTAGTAGTGCATCTTCATATACTTATCCATTTAAAGGCCTGCGGACTGAAGACATTTTAACTGAAATAAGCCTTTGCCCTCACTCACAGGAAGTCATTTGTGTGTATTTTCCTAACCTGTACATCTCTCTCCAATATTAAGCACAGTTTAAGTGTATTTTATTTTTTTTTTTATTTTACATTTGTTTACCGGAAAAGTCCATCTGGGCAGTACCCATTTTGAGTGGAGGCCCGGGGAGAAAAACTCCACATACAGACAATCAAAAAACAGTTTACATAGATATAGACATAATGTGACTAATTATTCAATGATAAAATGCAGATAGAGATATAATTTGGCATTGGGACAGTACAGAAGACACATAAACCATGATTATAATAATGGGAAACTGTAATAAATCATGGCTTGCAGTTAGAGATACACATATAATAGCAGAGTTGCCTTATTTATAAAGTCAGCATTTTTAAGAGTAATATTTCAGACTATATTTTTGATTTATATTTTTGATTTATAGAAAATCTTTGGTTAAGCAAGGATGAAGGGATAGTAATTCTTGTTTGATTATAGTAGGTATTAATAGTGGTTTGTGGTAAGAATTTGATTATAAAAAGTATTAATAACAGTTAGGTAGAAAAGAGAACTTCTGTATGGGCAGTGCAGTGGATGGTTGATGTGATATTTTATAATGGGTAAAGATTAATGTTGCAGATGCTTTAAAATTAACCTGGACTATTGCATGAGCAGAACATGTATTTGATAAATGATTTTGAGTAGATTTTCAAAGTGAACAGTGTTGGCTGTGGATTTAATTGATTGTGGGAGTGTATTCCAGACTTTTGCTACCTGACTGGAAGTCCCCAGCCATAATTATAGACTTGGTTGCCTTTAATAAAGACTTATTAGTGGAGCATAGTATTTGGTAGTTGGAGTAAGGTACTGGTATGTTTAGGAGAGTGTTTTTTTCAGACTGGTAAAGTTGTTTATGAGCTGTTGTCAGGTGGCATAAGATAGGAGCTGTGGTAGTTCTTACCAGGAGGGTTTCTTTAGTGTCAGGCAATGGTGCAACCTATGTGTAGAGTCTATGGCAAATTTTTCTATCTTGTTATAACAAGTTCATGGGCACCGGAACCATAGAGCAAGGGGAGCCCCTCCACTTTTTTGCAGACTCGGTCCCATTATTTTTGTTTTCCGTGCCTCCCATCTGCCGCGATGACGAGCGGAAAGCATTACTCAAGCTGACATCAGCCCGTATGTCCAGTTTGTGAGTGGGAATGGCAAGGATTATTCAGAAGCTGTCAGCGTGTATGTCCATTTGCGAGCGGGATTATTCAGAAGCTGGGAAAGGGATTTATCAGAGTGGAGCTGCATCTGGACTGTAAAGGATTTACTTTCAGAAGCTGAATATACTGCCGGATCAGTGTGTGTGTGTGTGTGTGTGTGTAAATGCCCCCAACAGGATACATCTGGTGGCTAGAGGTACTCAGGCTCAAACCCTGTACCTTGGGTACAGGAAAAAAGAGCCTAAAGTCCCTAGCTACTATCACTTGTGAATTTCTGGTTTGCAGGAGTGATAAAACAAAAGCTTTTATTCTCGCAATTTTCTAAGGTTATAAAATCAGTATTTGAAATGTTTCCCTATTTTGGGGCTGTATTCCCCCATTTTTGGCTTTGTTCTGTATTTTTGTGCTAAGATGTTGAGAGCTATGGTGAGAAGTGAGAATTGAATTCATTAAATGATATAATAGCCATTTATGTTTGTCTTCCTGTCTTTGAAGAAACTGCTGGTTTAGCTTAGTGGTATTTTGCTCTGACTGTAGTACACAGGGTACTAGGTTCATGACTTGACAGTGAAATGCATGGTGGTATCACAACATTTTATGTAAGCAACTTTCCAAAATTATACACGCAATGTTTAAAATTTGTCTCTGTTTTTTGGTCTTTTGCCCCCCCCCCCCAATTGAAAATAGGTTCAAGAAGCTGTGCAACATGCCTATGGCTTACACTCTACTGTGATTCTGTATTTATATATTATGTGTAGACGTAGACTGTTATCATGGAAATGTTCTGAATAGGGCAGTTTTTTCATAATTGGTGCATGCATTTTGCTTCATTGCCTACTGGAAAAATGTTCAAACAATAAATTTAAAATGCAATTGTGTATGGAAGTAGACTGTTATCATGGAAATGTTCTGAATAGGGCAGTTTTGTCATTATCGGTGCATGCATTTTGCTTCATTGCCTACTGGAAAAATGTTCAAACAATTAATTTAAAATGCAATTGTGTATGGAAGTAGACTGTTATCATGGAAATGTTCTGAATAGGGCAGTTTTGTCATTATTGGTGCATGCATTTTGTTTCATTGCCTACTAGAAAAATGTTCAAACAATAAATTTAAAATGCAGTTGGGTGTGAAGTAGCCCTTTATGATGGAAATGTTCTGAATAGGGCAGTTTTGTCATTATTGGTTAATGCATTTTTGTTTCATTGCCTACTGGAAAAATGTTTAAACAATAAATTTAAAATGTGCTCTAACTTAAGTCTAACAAGTGTGTTGTATTATACAAGGAATATAATTTAATACAGTCAGGAAGGTGAATCAAGGAATGCATACATGTATGCATGGCCCTAGAAATGTGTTTGAAAACAGCCCAGATGAAAGTGTGAAAGGCTAAAAATCATGGGGAAACTTTAAGCTTTACTCTTGTTAGCAAAACAATGGATGAAGGTAAAACAGTTCACACCACATTACCTTGACCTGGCCAAGCCTTTTGACACAATCCCCTACTCAGGTGTAGTACAAAAGATTAATAATGTAGGAGCAAACACTTACATCACCAGCTGCATTGCCAACTTGGCTCACAGGATGCAGGAGATCAAAACAGGGGAAGAGACCAGTCACCAATGGAGTCCCCCAGGGTTCGGTGCTGAGACTTTTTCTGTTTGGCATATGCATCTCAAAAGTAAAAGGAAATACCAAAGAGCTTTGGCCAGCTAAGTTTGAGATGACTGCAAGCTAGGTGAAGTTATTGAATCCCCAAATGACTTAAGCATCATGCAGGAAGTTTTGTCCCAAATAATAACTGGTGTCAAAAGCATGACAATGCCCTCTGAGAACTGATCCAATTGTTTGGCATTTGGGAACTTGTGTGTACAGTGACCTAGCTTTTGACCAACATGTGCCCAGAGTCATAAGAAGGGCTTTCTATATTGCACAGCTTATAAACAAATTGATTGTGACTAGATCTAGAGATGTTGTTGTCCCCTTTACAAAGCTCTCATTATGTCAATCATTTTGTATAATGCCCACTTTGACATGTATCTGTCCAGCCCCATGGAACAATTGGAATACCTTCAGAGATACCTTACTAAAAGGATACCAGTCCTAAACAATAGGTCTTGAATGAACCACCTCAAAGATTTATTACTATACTCAGTATCCTACAGAGTGCTTAGAGGTGACATGTCTGGCATACAAAGCATCCTCCAACATAATACAGATGAACCTACTAAACATCAACAAGTCAAATGGCATCAGAAATACTCAGTCCATGTATCTAAACTGAATGTTGTGGAGAGATGGATATATATCACAGAGGCTACCACTGTTCTGGAACAGACTATCCATAAAAATAAAGCAAAGCGCATCCATCCATATTCAAATGCAACTTGGATCTAAAGATTGGTAATAGAAAATGTACTCCAGGATTTCCCCTCATGCCACTAATGGATAGAGGCAGTTCCTAAATGCTGCATCCCTTACATGGCCCCCTTAAATTATCTATGATATGATCACAGTTGTTCTCACTAGGGCTAATATACAATTATCAGCCATGGGGATAGCTAAGACCAATCAGAAATTTTTAATTCAAGCACCAAAAGGGAACTGGCTAAACTTAAAATGTTCTCCAAGTGAATCTATGTTGTGGTAGCAAATAGTTATAAAAACATTACCATTTTTAGTTCACTAAGTGCCCCTGTCACCCTCTGCCCCCCCCCCTGTCTTTAACAGCTTCCGGCGCCTATGAACAAGTTTCAAGTTTTTCTAAGTCTGTCTTCTTAAGGTTGGTGAGTATGGGTGAGGCATAGAGGACTGTAGATAGAAATGAGTTTTAACAATAGCTGTCTAGTACTATTGGATAGAATTTTTTATTTCTATATAGGGCTCTCAGTTTTTTGTATTTCGTCTTAATTGTTTGTGATATGTGTAGGTCAAATGTTATATTATGGTCAATAACAAGTCCTAGGAGTTTTGTTTGGGGTACCAGTGTAATTATTGTATTACATATAGCAGTGATAAAGAAGGTGGGAGGGGGGTCTGAGATTCTGGTGGGTTGGAAGATCATAAGCTTTGTTTTGCTGGGATTAAGTATGAGCTGTGAGCTTGACAGCCATAATTGAATTGCAGAGAAGGACTTTTGTGTTATGTCTTGAAGTTGTTGAATGGTAGGAGCAGCACATATAAGTGTTGAATCATATGCATATTGGATCAGGGAAGCTAGGGAATGGAGGTGTTAAAATCATTAGTAAAACTATTGAAAAGAAGTGAACCAAGTATGGAGCCCTGTGGGACCCCTAATGTGTCTGGGAGTAGGGGGGGAAAGGTCTTGTAGCCATTTTACTGCTTGCTTGTGACCGGTTAGATAACTTTGGAATCAGGTGAGAGCAGAGGAACAAAGATTTAGGTTAGTGAGAACAGCCAATAGCTTGGGGTGGGGAGACTGTGTCAAAGGCCTTAGACATATCAAGGAAGACAGATGAAACTATTTTACCTTCATTCCTGTAAAACTCAGGAGGGCAGTTGTGGTGCTATGGTTAAGTCCAAATCCATGCTGATTATTGTCCAGTAGGCTATTAGCTATATTAGTTATATTGCAGAAGTTGTGAGTGAACACACCTTTCTAGGATTTTGGATAGTGGAGATAGGATCCATCCATATTCAAATGCAACTTGGATCTAAGGATTGGTAATAGAAAATGTACTCCAGGATTTCCCCTCATGCCACTAATGGATAGAGGCAGTTCCTAAATGCTGCATCCCTTACTTACTACCCCAGTTAAAGAACTACTCAATTGACTCTCTACATAACCTTCTTTTCCTGCTATAGAACTCATTATTTGTCCCTTTTCCCCTACACAACTATACTAAACTCTCAACCTCTTATGTCTTATGTTAAGTAGATAAAGAAAGTGCCTCTTACCTACTCAAAGCTTGTAAAACACAGTCTCACTGTATAACTGATTGCCCCCCAGCCTCTCTCAGCTGTGACCCGCTTCGTTCGCCCTATGGGCTCACTCCGCTCCCCTACCCTACCCCCATTTCCCACCCACCCCCAGTGGTCCTAAACTTATACTTCATAAACCACTCCCTCTCTCCCAATCAACCAATCCCTTGCTCCTTCCTTTCAGGAAATTACCACACCCTTACATTTTTCTTCCTACCAGAAACTATAACCCAATATTTAGAGTATTTTACCATATCCCTTTCCTTCTAGCAAACAAGTATTAATTCCCTTCTCTATACACTCTTCTTTTACAATTACCACCTATTTTAATTTTAGACTTAACTCCTAAAACTTCCTTACATATCACTTCAAGACACCTTTAGTAGTAATAAATAAAATGACCAAACCAATACTCTTAGCTTTAATTTCAATTGCTCTCACCTCCACCTACCTCATCACCTCCTTTGAAAAACTGTACTATTTCCATTTCAATTATTCCCCAAAACAAACAGCTATACATACTCCCATACTCCCTAACATTCAAACTAACATCACTTTTGTTCCCACCTATCTACTACCTAAATACCATAGATTCTCCAACATTAAATATAATAAACCCACAGTAAAGAAAGTAAAATATCTAACCAACTTTACAAATACTTCTACAATCAAACTAAGCAATCCCTCCTTAAAAGACGGTGACATCCACCCTAACCCTGGCCCTACAAATCCTGCTACCCTGATAACCCACCCTAAACTACCAAACTCTTTCCTAATAGGACACCTAAATATCCGCAGTATTAAAAACAAAGTAGCCCATCTCCATGCCCTTCTAGATATTCACAGCTTTGACATCGTCTGCCTGACAGAAACTTGGTTAAAACCTGACACCAAAGAAAATGAAGTCATTCCTCAAGGATATAATATATTAAGACAAGACCGAATAAAAAGCAAGGGTGGGGGAATAGCAGTCCTATTCAAAGATGGACTTTAAATCTCCACTTTACCATACAGCCCACCTCAGCATAGTAAGGCAGAAGTCCTTATTACCAGATTTCAAATTAACCAAAACAAATCTTTATACATCATTTGTATCTACCTACCACCCAGTAATAATATCAATATTATAGAGGATATTCTAAGCTGGATGTCCTCAACCTACCCTCAAGAAACAATAATACTTGGTGATTTTAATACTGACTGGAAAGCTATTAACACTGCTAATCCTACCTCCCATATCAACCTTCACGGCCTTCACGGCTTTAGTCAAACTATCACTTCCACAACTAGAATCAATAAACCAAATAAGAAAGAGAGCACCTTAGACTGGATACTTATAAATAAACAGAAACAAGCTTACAACATAGGAACTCTGCCAGACGATGTAAGCGATCATTCATTGACCTACATCCTAAGGCAAAAAAATGATATCTCTAACCCCCCAACATGTAGGATTGCACGTTCCAACAAAAGCTTTAACCCAGTACTTTTCCAAGATGAACTTAGAGCCTGTGACTGGAACCCTTTAAAAACACTACCACTTGAAGAAGCTGTTAAATACCTAAACTTTAAATTCTTATCGATCCTAGATAAGCATGCACCCAAACGGTCCATTAGAATGAAGTCCAAGCCTGCCCCCTGGCTTTCTAAAGAAACCAGACAAAAAATGTTACTTAGGAACAAGGCTTGGGCTAAATGGAGAGCTAACAAAACTATCTCAGATGAACAAACATTTAAGCATTTAAGAAATATTACAAAAAAGGCAACACTTACAGACAAAAAGAACTACTACTATAAGTTACAGCAAAATCACCAAAACTATCCCCAAAAGTTCTGGTCTAGTATAAATAAACTCCTAAACCCAGGCCACTCACGTACACCTACACCATCCCAGGCCGAACAAAACACCCCCCACCAAACTGCCAATACCTTCAATACCTTCTTCACAGAGACCATACAATCACTAGCCAGTCAACTAGTCCCTGACAACTCAAGCTTCTCTTCCACCATACCTGGCACTCTTCCAACATTTCATCTGAAACCCATCGCAACCACTCTCATCTATAAATAAATCCAAAAACTTAAACCTTGTACTCCTTCTGCTGACCAGCTACCATCAGAATACCTGCAAAAAGCAGCCAAAGTAATTTCTTATCCCATTTCCATCCTCATAAATAGAACCATTAAAGAAGGAATAATTCCAGACATCTGGAAAATCTCCCATATTATCCCTCTACACAAAGGGGGTACCTCTAATGATTATTTCAACTACCGGCCAATAGCTCTATTATCACCCCTAGCAAAGATTATGGAAAAATGCATTCACCAACAACTTTTAAACCATTTATCTCAACATAACATCATAGGAAACTGTCAGCATGGCTTTAGGCCATCCCATAGCACCACAACTGCCCTATTATTCTTTACAGAAGCCATTAATAGAAATCGTAATAACAGCAACCTCTCTTCTGCACTCTTTATTGACCTGTCAAAAGCATTTGACATGGTAAACCATACCCTTCTTATCAACATTCTTGAATCCCTTTCCCTTGACTGCCTGGCAATTCAATGGTTCAAGTCTTACCTTACCAATAGGCAACAGGCAGTTCTTTTGCAAAAATAATATATCATCCCTTCTGCCTGTCACACTCGGTGTCCCTCAGGGCTCTATTCTAGGTCCACTTCTTTTCTCACTGTTTATCAATGACCTCCATGTAGCCATTCCACAAGCCACCTGCATTCAATATGCAGATGATTCTACACTAATATGCTCAGCAAACCCCCCAACTGATCTACATTCTCTTACTCAGAATGTTTTCAACATAGTTGAAACATGGTTCATTAAACGTTACCTCTTGCTCAATGCCAAAAAAAACTAAACTCCTTCTCTTCACACCCACCAGCAAATCCTCCCCCATAGAATTCTCTGTCATCTCCAGTAATGGCACAAGTATATTACCCGATTCTACCACTAAATTGCTAGGAATTACTATTGACAATAACCTTACATTTGACAGCCACATAAATAACACCATCAAAACTGTCAATAGAAAAATAGGCTCCTTATATAGAATTAAACCTTTCCTAACACCAATAGCCAGAACTAAGATTGCACACTCCTATTTAATTTCAATTCTTCTGTATGCCTCACCAATATATACTAATCTAAAGAAAAATAATCTCATCAAACTAGCTAATTCCTATAATAACATTGCCAGATTTGCCTCCAGAAATCCTTTTAGAACTCACCATTGTCTGAATCTAATGCAGCTAGGCTGGCTTGAATTTCAAAACCAATTGAAACTCTCCCAACTCACCATTGCCCACAAGATATTTTATAAACCTAACAGCACCCCTATACTTTCCAATCTCATAATCCCATACAAAAATCTAAATTCTCTTCGCTCTTCCAGCAAACTTCTTGCTAGCATAAGCAAGTCTTACAACATGGCTGGAGTTTCTCTGTTTTCCAACTCTGTGGGAAAAAACTGGAACTTACTACCTAATGACCTAACTTACATTTCTTCACTGCCTCTCTTTAAACAAAACCTCAAGAGACACCTCAAATCAAACTGGCTATGCCCCTGTAGCAACCCTGATTAATCTTCTCCTTCACTACAAATATTTCTTCTCTTGAACCTCTACCTATTTCACATTCTTTGTGGTAGGACTGTAACTGGTTTACAGAATTCAACATACTGATGTAATCTATCCTGCTTAATGCTCTGAAAATCTCTATCCTGTTAATATACTCATAGTCTACATGTATCTCACTGCATATTGGATTATCCTATACATATTGTCACCTCTACTATTGTAAATGCCTACATTACTCTAGTAATACTGCTGTAATTTATTGTATTCTAATTACTTCCTGCTTTTTGAATAATCTTCTATTGAAATCCATTCATTTATTATGTATTAATATTGATTTTTAATTTTTAACTGTTTTTTAATTATTTTTTTATTTTTTAATGTTTTTTAATTTTTAAATGTTTAAATTTTTATTTTGTTTCACTGGAGCTTTTCTCCCCGGGCCTCTACTGAAAATGGAAATATATCCAGTTAGACTAACCCGGTTAACAAATGTAAAATAAAAAAAAAAAAAAAAAAAAAAAAATAAAAAATAGGCCTATAATTTCAGAGTTTGGTTGAGTTGGTACCTTTATGTAGGGGGATTATGTGTGTGATTTTCCAGATTAGTGGGACATGTTGTTCAGTGATGGAACAATTGATTATTATTGTGACAGGGTAGGAGACAGCTTCAGCTGCTATCTTGAGAAAGTCAGCTGGTAAGTTATTGCCTGCTATTGTTGATGGTCTTAGTTTCTTTAAGTAGTTTTTATATGGTATTTATATGGATGGGATAGAAGGAGAGGGTATTATCATTATTGTTGGTTGTTGTGGGTATAGTTGATGGATGGGGCAGTTACTTTTGGTGAATGACAGAATGCTTTTGATGAAGTATTTGTTAAATTGTTCTGTGGTGGTACGTAAGTTGTTTGGTGTATGAGGGTAATTTTATTTCTTCTGCTAACTATGTCTTAGCCTGCCTATTTTCTTCTCTTTCAGGTGTAGACAGTAAAACAAAATATTTATATAGTGCATCACTACCATCCTGAAAATTTTGCTAATATATACTCTGAGACCAGTCATCTACAACCAAGATTTCTCCCAATGGAAAAGAACATCTAAATAATATGTTTTGGTTCTGTAATTCTTGGAACCATATGCATAAATGAAAAATGTATTTATTATTTCAACTTTTTAAATTTCTGGAAAAGGTTATGACACTTAAGCTTAGAAAACAGTTTTATATTAATACTTTATAATGTGAAAGGCTATTTTATATGACATGTACTGCAAGGGGTTAGTTAAGGAGGGTATTTAAGGAAGTGATGTGGAAGGCATTAGTTGTCTGATGAAGTCTCTCTGGTGAGACAAAAGCACGTACGTTATTTTATTGTCTTTTTATATTTTAATAAAATCTTGAAGCTGTTTAGTTGCGACTGGAGTATTTTCAACATTTATTTTTTTCAGGCAACATTTAAATATGACTAATGGTCAACTCATAGTCTACTTAATGCATCAGGTTATCTTACTGTGTGCACACCACTAGAGGACTGCAGCCCCTTCCACTAAAACAAACTCAATATTTTTCTTCCACTTAATAGTTATTTATCTAACAATATCATATCCTGCAAATAAACATTAGGAAAATGTATTTGCTTAAGTACCCTATTTCTAACAGTAACATGTTATACTAGATGGAAAGTCTAAAGAATAAAATACACTTGTGTTACAGTCCCTAACAAAAAAAAAAAAAAAAAAAAACTTGTGTACAGGTCAGTCTCCAATCTTAAATCAAGCTTAGTAAAGCAGTTTGCCACAATATACTTGCTATCACAGTACTGTCTGCTGCTGTTTTCTTCACTGTCAGAAACACTGGCACAAAATAGACCTTGCTTATGGTAGATTAGTCTCTGCAATAGTGCCTTAATAAACTCATCTTACTTCTAAATGCAGCTCTATTGATTGTTTTTTCTTGAGAATTCAATACTCTGTGTTAGGCTCTGCTCCTTTTGGTCTCCACTACACTTCCATACCCTACCCCAAATTCCTGCCCACCCCCAGTAGACCTACATTTATCAAACAAGAAAACATACACCATGAAGCATTAAATCCAGGTGGAATTACTCAATGAAACACTACAAACAAATAAAATCCAACCAGGAAAGAGTGTGGTCAAACGTATAAAATGGTTTAATAGTAACACTAGTAAAACTTTCGTAATCAGCTTCATCAGTCATAGTTAGTCTCAACACAAACCACATTTAAATCAGGTAAAAATCACATAATCAACATATAATTAACACCACATGATCTATCTAGTACACAATTAAAGATACAACAGAAATCAATTCAACTTATTATGTAAACCTTTTAATATAAGTTTTATCATAACAGTCATAACAGTTCTATTTAAACCTAGAAATACATGAGCTCTAAACCATAGAATCCATCAAAGCTCTGCATTCTAAGTCATATTAATTAGATTGCCACCTCTTAAATGTTCATGAACAACTTGCAGAATTATAAACTTAAAATGCTGTAAGCTATCAATCTCACTGATGTGTTTATAAAGTGTGTTAGTACAAACTTTCCTATTAATTTCTGATATATGTTTGCCTACCCATTACTTTTACTTACTATTTGTTTTACCCACAAAATAGGCATCACATGCACTTAGCTAAATAAACTAATTTGTTAGTATTCCAATTCCCTTAAACATTTAAGTTAAAAGTATTACCAAACACCAGGTGCTGTAAGATATGTCACAAAGTAAATCTGTAGTTTTTGGTTGGTCCTTATAGCATAATTTATCCTTTAAATTATAACACATCATCTACAAATCTATTGTAAAATATGAGATGGTCAATAAATATAGAATCGCTATTCAGAACAAAATTACTCTCCCAATGTGCCAACACCATATACCTTTAAAAGCATTTAGATGTTTTAATTACTTGATTGTTTAATGAATTTGATGATGTCATGAGTTTTGTATAAAGGAAGGAATGGATTTTAATGCATTTATATCTGACATGTCCTACATCTAGACCTTGTTGTATTCTCCATTTTGTATGTAGTACTTCTTGAGAATAATTCTATCTATATTTGCTTTATATTGCTCTGAGACCTTAATTTAAATGTAAATTGGTATGTGTTAATTCTATGTTTGCTTTATATTGCTCTGAAACGTAGTATTCAACTCCCTATGTTCATTCTTAATAAGAGTTATAGCCAAAAAATCTACACGTGTTTCATGAACAGTTTGTTTTATTCTACAGTTCTATGGATATAACTCATAAATTCATCAATTATTGTTAAAGTGCCTCTCCTCACCATATCAAAAACAAATCATCTGCAAACCTTTTACAAAAAGAATATGAATAAAATATGAATTCTCATTCTCTGAGAGAATATATTGTTTCTCCCAGAGAGACATTACTATGTTGGCATATGTGCTGGCAATAGGAGTACCCATTGCCACTACCTTTTTTTTTATTTATACAGACGATCTGTAAACATGAAAATGTTATTGGTTAATACTATATCTAATAGGGCACATATTAAATTATTTTGTTCAGTATTAAAATGTACTACAGCTAACAAATAATTCCTAACAATTTCAATGCCCTCTTCATTGGGTATCGACGTAAAAAGAGGGTCAACATCAAGTGTCAAAAAGTTAAAATCAGTCAATTAATTTTTAGAGGGGCATTTATACGATTGATTTAAAAACTCTGCGGTATCTTTTATACTAGTTTCTGAATCAATCAAACCCACTTTAAAACAGGAATCTAAGTATTTTGAAATGGGTTACAAACCAATACAACTGGCCTTATTGGTGGGTGTGTCCCAGATTTATGCAACGTCAATATTCCATATATAAATGGAAAACTTGGTGAAGGAGTTTGCAAATATTGTAACAGCTGCATATAAATCTGCTCTTCATACTGCATATCTTGTAAATACATTTCTACTTTTTTAATAATATTTAAACCTTCCTTTTTAGTAATTTCTTGATAACCATTTGTATTTAGCATACTTAACATCTGATTAACATAATATTGTATATCCATGACAACTATACCACCTCCTTTATCAGCATATTCAATAACTATGTGCAGATTCTTAGCAGGCCAGCTAGAGCTTGCTTCTGCTCAGATGTTAAACTGAAATAATTTTAATGCATTTTGACTGATACAAAGCATAGATATCACTTTCTCCAGCTTTTTCAAAAGCAGAAATCATTTAATTACTTTATGGTATAAAAGTGCTTTTCCTCTTACATGCATTATTATAATTATCATTCTGTCCTCCATAAATCAACTTTAAGTATAAAGATCTTACAAAATATTTAAATTAGTTAAAGTCTGTGTTATGTCTAAATTATTAGCTGGAACAAATGTTAATCCCTTATTTAACACACTCAGTTTGTTTTTAGTCAATACATACTGTGATATATTAAATATGCAGGGTATGTAATGTCTGGTATGGACTGCACATCACTGGTTACTGGTTTGCTCTTTTCCCATTCATATTGTTGTGATAACCCTTTACTTTTTTATTTTTCTGTTGAGGAAATGGAAGCTGCTCCTGTCGGATGTGTGGAAAATACACAGGGTCCGAAGCTGAAATTATATCAGCATCAATCAATGTCAAAGCCTGCCCTAGAGGGTGTTGAACTTCATGCTGTACAGTTATTGGCTGACTTGGCCATTTAACTTGTTCGGAAGAATTTTGCTGCCCCACCATTGGCTTAGTCATCTGCTCCTGTGGATGTGACCCATTGTCTCCCTTCTCGTTGGTCCAAGTAAAAACCACACCTGTAATAAAATCATTAAAATCCCTTTTTAGTTTTCATTTTTTTTTTGTCTCAATCAGATGTTGTTTAAATATAATAGTTCTGTCCAAAACATTGTGTAAAAGAATAAAAATGAGAAAAGAATCGAATGAGCATTCACCTCAGTGGTATCAATTAAATCTGTATAAAGTTGCTCAATTTCCAACTTCAACAAGCATTCACTAGGCTCAAAAAAATGTTCATTAGTTCCATATACCACAGTGAACAACTTAAATTAATGAATTGCCAGCATTTAAGTAACTCAGGGTACTTATAATGGTAACTCTTGTTAAAAATGAACATGGGGAGTTGAATACTACATTATATAAGAAGGATGTTAAACGTAATATATGCTTATATAGAACAAGTATGCATCCTCCTTTTATATTTAGTAATGCAGTTAGAAATCAAACGGTGCATACAGCTAGACTTAACACTTTTGATACAGATATGAACATACAGATCAACAATTTAGTAGATGATTTTATGCAAAGGGGTTACAATCAGCGGAATGTCACTTTTATAAAGCAGGCAGTGAGTAATAACAGGAACACTGAAGCTAAGTCTGTGTTCTCTAAGAGGTGTTCTACTAACGTAGTTTCTAAGCCCACAGGAAATAAATGTAGATGTATGCTTATGTATAACAGGAATACTGATGCCATTAAGAACATTATTTAGGAAGTATTGGCCAATAGTAACACAAATACCTGAATTTCAGAACACACTCAATACTGCTCCTTCTTTTGGGTACAAGAGGTGTAATAATTTAAAGGATAAATTATGTTATAAGGAGCAACCAAAAACTATAAATGTACTTAACAGTAATGAAGTAGGTAGTTATAAATGCAATACCTGTATATTTTGTCCTTATATTTATACTGACAATTCTATACAGCATCTGGTGTTTGGTAATACTTTTAACATAAATGATTATGGGAATTGCGATTTAGTTTATTTAACTAAGTGTATGGCATGTGATGCCTATTATCTGGGTTAGGTGAATCTAAAGTTAAAGGAATAGCAAAGTTTGTATTAACACACTTTATAAACACATTAGTGAGATTGATAGCTCACATCATTCTAAGTTTATGATTCTGCAAGTTGTTCATGAACATTTAAGAGGTGGCAATCTAATTAATATGACTGAGAATGCAGAGGTTAGATGAATTTTACAGTTTAGAGCATATGTTTTTCCAGGTTTAAATGGAACTATTACAATAAAACCTAGATTAAAAGATTTACACAATAAGGTCCTTTCTTATTTCCTTTCACTTCCCCCTCCCATTTCAACCTCCCCTTATTTAACTCCTCTTTCTGTTTTATTCCTATCCCCTCTTTGTTTCTCCTGGTTCTAATTCTAACCTCTTCAGTAATATAACCCTCTCTACTGTCTCCACTCATACTTTCTCATATCTGTCTATTATACTCCTACTCCTCTTACTATGGCTTCCTACCAGACTACCCAGCTCTTATTCTCACTTCTACTTCTTTCCACCCTATGCTCAATGTACCTCCTGTCCTACTATGAAAAACCATTTTATGTCCAACACTACCACCCTACCAAACACACAACAACATTTCTCCTTCCACTTATCCCATACCCAAATACTTCTTCTACCCTAATTATCATTTACCTAAATTCCATAGACTCTCACACCTTAACTATGTAGTGCATTCTGAGAACAAAACTAAAATACAAACCCTTCTAAAGATTAACCTCTTAAACAAACCTACTAATCCCTCCCTCCTAGATGGAGACATCCACTAACCCTGGTCCTACTTCCCTAGTGTCTACACCTAAACGTAATAACACCTTCTTAATAGGCCATCTTAATATCCAAAGCATAAACAACAAAGTACCATACCTGCATGCCCTCCTACATACTCAATCATTTGATATTCTCTGCCTCTCAGAAACCTGGCTAAAACCTACTACTAAAGACACTGAAATTATTCCCCAGGGCTATAATATAGTAAGACTCGACCGTCCCAACCGCAAAGGTGGTGGTGTTGCTATCCTTTATAAGAATCATCTGAATATCACTACCCTTCCAGACTCTCCAACTCAAGATAACAAAATAGAAGTAATCATTGCTAAACTTCAATTAAATTCCAAAAATCCTTTATATCATCTGCATGTACCTGCCTCCTGGTAACAACATACCTATCCTTGAGAATTATCTCAGTTGGGTCTACTTATCCACAAGAAACTATTATACTAGGCGACCTTAACATAGACTGGAATAGCATTAATGCTGAAAACCCTTCATCTCATATCAACCTACATAGTTTTACCCAAACTATTACCTGTACAACTAGAAATAAACATAGTAATAGAGAAAGCATCCTAGACTGGATACTTATAAACAGAACATAACTACAAAACAGGAACCCTGCCTGATGATGTTAGTGATCACTCTTTAACTTTCATAACTAGAAAAGACTGATTGTAGTATCCCCACATTACAAGGAAAATCAAAATTTTTAATCCTGACCTATTTCAGACGGAACTTGGTTTATGTAACTGGAACCCCTTAAAAATGCTTCCTCTTGAAAATGCAGTAATCTACTTTAATACAACTTTTTTTTATCTATTCTTGATAAATATGCTCCTGAACGTAGTATTAGAATTAAATCTAATTCAGCCCCTTGGCTCTCCCATGAAACAAAAAAACTTATTCTTACTAGAAATAAAGTCTGGGCCTCATGGAGATCCCACAGAAATAACCCTGACTTTCTACACTTCTGTCACCTTAGCAATTTAACTAAAAGGGCAGTAATATCTGACAAAAAGAAATTCTACCTTGAACTACAGCAAAATCATCTAAATAATTCTAAACTCTTCTGGTCCTCAGTCAATAAGCTCCTCTCCCCCGGAACCTCTAAAACACCTTCCCCAATCAATGCTGACCCTGACTCCCCTCAACAAACTGCAGATGCTTTTAACTCTTTCTTCACTGAAAATATACAAGCTCTAGCTAAACAGCTAAATGCCAACAACTTCTAAGCAACATAACTAACTCCTCCTTTAAATTCTCTCTACAACCTATCTCTACAACTTATATTTACAGACTCCTTCTCAAACTAAAACCTTGCACCCCCTCTGCTGACAAGCTCCCTTCACTATTTCTTCAAAAGGCTGCCAAGGTCATATATCCTATATCTATTCTCATAAATAGGACCATCAAAGAAGAAATCATCCCTGATATCTGGAAGGCCTCTCATATCATCCCACTTCATAAAGGTGGAAATTCCACTGACTATTCTAATTATAGACCTATTGCTCTCCTCTCACCCTTGGCAAAAATTCTGGAAAATGTATTCATCATCAACTTGTACAATATCTCTCTCTTCACAATATTATAGCAGACTGTCAACATGGTTTTAGACCGCATCACAGTACTACTACTGCCTTGCTTTCCTTTGTAGACACTATTAATCAGAACCGTAACAACAACTTACTCTCTTCTGCCCTCTTCATTGACCTCTCTAAAGCATTTGATATGGTCGACCACACTTTATTACTTAAGACTCTTGAATCTCTCTCTTTTGATTCCACAGCCATTACATGGTTTAATTCCTATCTCACAAATAGAAAACAGGCAGTTCTATGGAATAACCACATTTCCTCTTACTTGCCTGTTTCCATCGGAGTTCCTCAAGGCTCTATCCTTGACCCACTTCTTTTTTCCCTCTTCATTAATGATCTTCAAACAATAATCCCTCAAGCTACATGCATTCAATATGCTGATGATTCTACACTCATCTGCTCAGCATCTTCCACTTCAGAACTGATCTCTTACCCAAAATGTCTTTAATACTGTGGAAACATGGTTCTCCAGTCGTCTCCTCTTACTAAATGCCAAAAACTAAACTTCTTCTCTTTAACCCCACTTCCAGGACCTCCCCTTAAACTTTAATATCTCCTCCAACAGTGCTACTTTCATCTCACCTGACTCTACAACTAAACTGTTAGGTATTACCATTGATAATAATCTCTTTGACCAACATATTAACAACTCTATAAAACTAGTCAACAGAAAAATAGGATCCTTGTATAATTAGACCATTTCTTACACCAGCTACTAGAACTAGGATCGCTCACTCCCATCTTATTTCTACTCTTCTTTATGCCTCACCCATCTTTACCAACCTCAAGAAAAACAACCTTAACAAATCAGCTACCTGCTACAATAGCATTGCTCGCTTCACTACTGGTAACCCCTACAGAACCCATCATTGTCTTAACCTGAAACAACTAGGCTGGCTTGAAATTCAAAACTATCTCACTATCCATCAACTCATTCTGGCCCATAAAATACTGTACCAACCAAAAAACACTCCTGTACTCTCCCAACTCATAATCCCCTATAGCAATCTTAACTCTCTCCGTAAACTCTTGACTACTTCTATAAAATCTAATAACACTGCTGGTAACTCCCTATTCACCAATTCTGTTGGTACTAAATGGAATTTGTTACCTACTAACATAACAATGATTTCCTCTCTGCCTCTTTTCAAACAAAACATTAAACAAAATCACTGGCTTTGTTCCTGTTGTAAACCTGATTAACCTTCCACTATTACTACTTATCTTAAACTATCTCTCTCTTCTTTCTTGTTTCACTCTATTCTCCACTTAGCTCTTCTTCTCCTTTTCATCTCTCCCTGCTTCTTTCCCTGTTAACTTTCTTAACCTGCTTTCTCCCCTACCCCACTCTTATTGTTCCACTTTCATTACTTATTATCTTTGTATCTTTATCTCCAAGTATTTTTATTTCCTGTATGATGTTATTTGGAATTTCTCTGTGTGTGGTAGTAATTAATTAATGTTATACTAACTATTTAGAAGATTTTTGAAGATTTTTGCTGTTTTTTACTAACCTGTTTTCTAAATGGCTTATTGTTATCTATGTTGATTTTTATGTATGTATAGATTTTTTACTTCTGTGGAGCTTTTCTCCTCGGGCCTCTACTGAAAATGGAAATATATCCAGCTAGACTAGCCCGGTCAACAAATGTAAAATAAATAAAATAAAATAAATTTTAATTATATGTTGATCATGTGATTTTTACCTTATTTAAATGTGGTTTGTGTTACGACTGACTATGCCTGATGAAGCTGATATTGCGAAAGTTTTATTAGAGTTGCTATTCAAAAATTTTATACATTTGACCACATTGTTTTCTGGTTGGATTTTATTTGTTTGTAGTGTTACACCTACATTTATACTTACCAACACCTGTCGACCTCTCACAATTAACCAGTAACTGCTTCTAGCAACACCTCCCCCATCCTCCATCGCTATTAAGACCTTCACGCTATGTAATACTCTTGCAGCCTTCAATAATTCACCCTAAACACCCTATCCATGCACTACACAATATTCTTGCAATCCTACATTACTAGAAACACTCCTTCCACTGTCATGAAGTGCATGACATATCTTACATTTCTTTCAAGAGGAAAACATTCATTTGCAATCACCATAACACTACTCACCCTTTTCACAAACATTGTAATCTTACAATCACAGTTACAGCCATCCAGTTTCTCTCCCACAAATCCACAACTACAACAGTCCTCTAACACACCACATTTTTCAAACATATCTCTCAAACTATATCCACACTCACTACTAAACACATACACCTTTAAACACTTGAAGCTCAGTAAATCATAATTTTCCACTTACCTACATATACACATAAAAAAGATAGATTTTTCTACACATATCTGCATACCATAACAAGCTGCTACAAATTAGGGGCATCTCCCCCAACTCTGGCCCAAGTACCAATATATAGTCAGAACCAACCACACCCTTCAAAGTGACACAACTCCTCTCCCAAACCACAACTTGGTTGACAACCTATTTCTCCTAAACATAAATTTTCAAAGCATATGTATCAAGACCTGTGATCTCCACATAACCATCTCACATTATAACCTCAATATACTTATAGCTACTGAAACTTGGCTATAGCCAGAAATAACTAGGAACAAAATACCCCCCCAAATATAACATAATCAGCTTATACAAACTAACAAAAAGAGGAGATGGAGTAACAGTAATTTTTAAAAACACCCTAGAAATAATCCAGCATCCTCAAAGTACCCCAACGTTTCACAACACTGAAATTTCTGAAATTCTCATTGCCCACTTCAAGTTCAATAACAATAACTTAGTCTGCTAGTAGAGTTATACATTGCCCCTGGAAACAATCTATCCATAAGTGAAGAAGTCCTTCAGTGGCTGTGTCACAATATAAAAAAAGACACCTTAATATTAGGTGACGTAAATTCGACTGAAAACAAATAACAAATACCTCAGTAGAACTAAACTTATTCTGATTCTCACAACTACTAAACATCACTACCAGGACCCACAAAACATCTAGCAAAGAAACCACATGAGGTTGAATTCTTTCAAATAAGCCCCTAACACCAATGCCACAGGAGCCTTACCAGACAGTATTAGTGATCATCTACTCACCTACACTATCAGACAGCAAGTAAACATTCAGAAGCAAGTAACATACAGACACATCTGTAATCTGCAGAATTTCAACCTTGAACACATTATAACAACCCTAAAGCAATATAACTGGAACTGTCTAAAAACATCACCACTAGATGAAACAGTTACGCATTTTACTTGTATCTTCCAAGCCATCCTAAATAAGCAGGCCCCACTTAGAAGCAAAAGAGTCAAATCCCTTCCAGCACTGGCTAACACATACTACTAAGCAACTCCTATTAAATAGAGACTGGGCCTGGAAAACATACAAAAAATAAAATTCAATTAACACTACAGGATTATAGATACAGTATCTTAGAAATTTCATAAAAAAACAAACACTTAATGACAGGAAAGAATGTTTTCAACGCTACAAAATACCCACAAAAATAACCCCAAACTCTTCTGGCAGTCCACACTGGGCAACTCTCTACCCTCAACCTACCCTAACCTCTAAATACCCAGGTAAAATAGCAACTTACTTAAACACCCACTTTGCAAATTCTCTTATCACTAACCAAACAAAACTCCATCTCATCCCTTACTATTCCACACCCCCCCTACCAACAACAAAGTAACCTTTAGAGTTGCTAGTGTTATTATGCAGATGATCCCACTCTCATATGCTCAGCCAAACACTAGCCTTCCTGCAAGAAAACACCCAAAAGGCCTTTCTAACCATAGAATCCTGGCTAGATCTATCTTAAATGCGAAAAAAAAAAAAAAACACAACTGATGCTTTTCCCTCCTAAAAACTACTCAAACCAAAAACAATATTTTCATATCATATCAGCCAACAAAGCAAAAACAGAACATGTCACACAGGCAAAACTCTTGGAATAATGTTCAATAATAATCTCATATATAGGTCATAGGGTTATAGGTTGATACTAGGCTATCGTCCCTAGGGCCTGTACAAGCCTAGCCATAACAATTCCCTGGCTATTTCTTCCCACAATATTTACATCCCTGGACCCCTGTTTAGCAGGGTGACTGACGTGATCCCCGGGGTCATAGGTTGATACTAGGCTATTAGCCCATATGACCAACATCTAATCCTAGCCATCAAAAAACAAACTGGAAACTAGGATCCTTCTACAGGGCTAGGAAATTTTCACTAATAACTTCAGAAAAAGCACAGTATGTTTATACTTACTTCCATCCCTACTGTATGTCTCATCCATCTTTACAAATCTTAATTAACCATCAAAAATAAACTAGAAACAGCCTATAACAAAATTGAAAAGTTTGATACAAATAATCCTCAAAAAAGCTTCCAATGCATAGTGCTAAAAAGCTTTAACTGGCTAGAACTTAAAAAATACCTAAACTATTATCAACTTATTACAGCCCCTAAACTAATAAACTCCCCAGAAAAACACCCAGCTGTAAAAGGAATACTACAACCCTATACCACTAATTGAGCCTTCCAATCCAATAACAAAGTTTTTCTATCCATCAGAAAATTAATTAAAGTGCAGGAGACTCACTATACTCTAACAATGTAGCAAAAATCTGAAACCAACCCCCCCCCCCTAAAATAAGAGAGGTAGACACATTGCATGTCTTCAAAACATCACTATAGAATCACCGGCTAAATAACTGTCTGTGCTCATGCGGTACCCCAGGCTAATGCCCCCCCCCCCATACACAACCTAAACTCCTTCTTCAGAGCTACACTTTCTTTAATTAACCTTTTTGTACCCTAATCTTACACATGTAACAAAGTTACACTCCCTTTACTTACCCTTTCTGTACCCCATACTTACACATGTAACAAAGTTACACTCCCTTTACTTAACCTTTCTGTACCCCATACTTACACATGTAACAAAGTTACACTCCCTTTACTTAACCTTTCTTTACCCTAATCTTACACATGTAACAAAGTTACACTCCCTTTACTTAACCTTTCTGTATCCTAATCTTACACATGTAACAAAGTTACACTCCTTTTACTTAACCTTTCTGTATCCTAATCTTATACATGTAACAAAGTTATACTCCCTTTACTTAACCTTTCTGTATCCTCATCTTACACATATAACAAAGTTACACTCCTGGGTTAAACACCCTTAACCTTACCTAATCTTACACATGTAACAGAGTTACACTCCTTTTACTTACCCTTTCTGTATCCTATACTTATACATGTAACAAAGTTACACTCCACCCTTTCTTTACCATAATCTTACACATGTAACAAAGTTACACTCCCTTTACTTAACCTTTCTGTATCCTCATCTTACACATGTAACAAAGTTGCACTCCTGGGTTAAACACCCTTTACTTAACCTTTCTGTACCCTAATCTTACACATGTAACAGAGTTACACTCCTTTTACTTACCCTTTCTGTATCCTATACTTATACATGTAACAAAGTTACACTCCCTTTACTTACCCTTTCTTTACCATAATCTTACACATGTAACAAAGTTACACTCCCTTTACTTAACCTTTCTGTATCCTCATCTTACACATGTAACAAAGTTGCACTCCCTTTGCTTAACCTTTCAGCACACTAATCTTACACATGTAACATTATATCTCTGTCACTAAGAAACCTCACTTTATATTCTCCCACATCTGTCATTTACACTAGTCTTCTACAGACTGCCATTCCATCCTCTACGTACTTTCTCATCTACAAAACATCCATTTCCCAGATAGCTTCAACTACCTCAATTTTCTTTAATGCAGGTCTATACATACTCTCTACCTCAATTTACCTAATGTTTCATAGAACTACTTCTCCTCTTAAGTTCTACTTCCTGCTAAATCTCTTGCTGCCTTTGCTACCCTTCAATGTACCTCCAACTGATAGACAGTGGATGTATTATGTAATGTGCTTGTCTGTGTAACTTCTGTGTAACCAGCTACCTCATGAAAACAATGTCCTTAAATTTATAGGCTAATATATGTTATATAATAGGTTCTAAATATATTCATATAATTGTGTTTTCATGTAAACTCAGTGTATGTTACAAAATGTCTTTTTTTGTCTTTAAATGTTTGTTTGTGTCTTTCGGCTTTTCCCGGTTAGGGGTCGCCACAGTAGAACTCCTGTCCGCTAATGATTGGTAGTGGGTTTTTACGTACTGGGTTACCAGCCCTGATGCACAACCTTCAACAAAGGCACACCCCATTCATGTATGCCTCCACAGAGAAGACGCTCTAGCTGAGAATCGAACGGGACAATGTCTTGCTATGAGGCGACAACGCTACCGCAGCACCACCACCGTATATGGAGCTTTTCTTCCCAGGCCTCCACTGAAAATCGGATAAATCCCAGTCATAACTTCCTGGTAACAAAAAGAAATAAATAACAAATAAGTAAATAAATGAATGAATAAATAAAATAAATCCTTACTGCTAACTGAATGGGTGGATTTCCTTTGTGTTGTCTTCATACAGACACTAGAAATACTAAGGCAGTACTGCAGAGGGCTGGAGAAATGGAGCCACGCTCCTTCCAAGTAATGTAGATTCAGTGATGGAATTTGGCTGTTTTTAATCAGATGAATAGGCTTGGAGTAGCAGTTAATTTCATTAGTAAAATCATTTGTTGGGAGTGGGGGAGCGCGTCTTCCCTTTGAACTAAGCTTACTCTTAACAATGAGCTAAGAAAAAAATCACCAGAGGTTCAGTACTAGCTGGTGTTTAGGTTCACTTAAACAAGATACTACAATATAGGCATGAACCCTTAAATCACATAATCTGCTTGAATAGCTGTAAGCAGCACTTGTCTTGGACAAAAGATCCCCTCAGAACATCATCATCACTAGTAGTAATTTGTAGATACATGCACTCCATGTTTATCTTATTGTACTGAATGCATCAATGAAAACACTATAATATTTATTTAAGCTCACAGTGTTACAAGGCACATCATTTTGGTGGCTGTTGTCAAGATGATCTGTTCCACTAGCAATAAAATGATAATATGGAAACCTTTCTTTGGTGCACTGCATAAATATCAAATTGAATTGCTTGCTGAATGTAATTATTTTCTTATACATGTTTCTTTAGTCTCAGTAACATATGTAACTCCTTCTGTGTGGTAACACTTGAATTTTACATACTGTATAAAAGTAGAAATGGTGGCCTACACTCTATATCTGGCAAGATGACATGGACTCCTGCAAAGGGGAGAAGTACAATAAAGAATATAACTGCAGAGTGTTCATCTATGGAGTACACCTTATCAGTTTGATTAGCTGTATATGTATTCCGTAGAAACACTATGGAGTTAAGAGTTTTAGGTTCCAGAGCTGGTATTCTGAGTGTGTTTCTAAATAGCAATACTAAACATAGCAACCAAAAATAAAGGTATAAAATATAGTTAGTATTATGGCTGTCACAGTTTTCCCATACTTATGGTGAAACAGAGCAGCAAGTTCAAATAAAAAAAATATTCAAATAGCTGGAGAGTAACTGAATACAGTAATATCTCAATGCATTTATAGCTTTCACTTTGTCCGCCAGGACATAATTTTTCTAGTACCATGTCTGACAGCCTTGACATGCAATGCATAAATACTGCTATGATACTTCTAGAATATGCGATGATGAGTGCTTTGATGGAATACATCTACATTTGAATTTCTCTCCAACACATCAGATTATTGTAGTGTTTTTTTTTTTTTATTTTCTCTCTCTTACTCCTAAGGAAAGGATTAGCCTTTTTTTCCCAAATGCCATTGAAAAGCTCAGCATTACCTCTGATGAAAGAGGAAGCTTGGACCATGGATGTGATGTTTTAAACATACACAAAATGTCTTGAAATCTGACCAGAAATCATAAAGAAAAGTTTCAGAAAAAGTACTTTGGCAAAAATTAATGTTAGTTTCAGCTTCTTTGTCACATGAACAAGAGCACGCTGTTTGTTACTGTTAGTGACACAGTATCTCTAATCTGTTTTTTGGGAACGTTTTGTATGAGAAATTACACTTGAACAAGAGGCTACCCACACACTCATACATGTGATTTTTCAAACATTTACAAATCAGGATTACTCAGGTTTATAAGCATACACGACTTCAAACGAAACAGCCACAGTTACACTTAATGCACATTGATGTTATCCACAAATCTTTCTTTTGACATCAGGGGGACTTCAGGATGACACCTGATTTTTCTGTCATTTTTAAACTATTGTTGTACTTTCTTCTTATCTGACCATAAGCAAATCACTTAAATGCATTGGTCTCATAGGTTGTCCTTAAAAAGGGGACTGATGTCTAGTCTTAGGGAGCCTGCTTGGTTATGTAATAAAAAGAAGTAATTTGTGAGGATTATACTCTAAATGAGGTAAGTGGTTCAGTTATTTCTGAGCTGTTGTTATTACAGTGAGTGTACTACCTTTTTTTACCACTTAGGACTGTGTCAGTACTCAACCTTTTAGTTATCCACAGCAATTAAAGCCTACAGTAGTTAAGCAATATTATATTAACTATTAAGATACCCTATCAGGAAATGTTCCAAAAGATCAAAGTATAGAAACCACAAAAATAATGTAGGTTGTTACAGGCATGTGTTACTTGATAAATGAACAAAAACAGACGTAGCAAAAAATGATGGCCTGTATTAATTACAAGGCTTGCATACTCCGCCTGTTTTTCTACTTACTGCAGAAGTCATTGATTGTATTACTCTCAAACATTTTGTACTTTCTAATGAATCCATTGATTATATTTAATTCCATTATTTATGTTTTTATTTATTTATGTTTATTATACATACAGGAAAGTGGAACCACAACAGACTTTTCCGGTCATGATTTATTTCCATAAAAATAAAATGCCTGAATTCTGTATGTTATATCACATCTACAGATCTGTTAATATCACACAAGTACAAACAAAATGATGCATTGTATAGTTTGTTCATCAACACAGTAGCAAAGTAAATAAAGAGTAAAAAGAAAATAACAGTGACCAACATGATAGAGACTTCACCTTTTTTCCAATTGTAGAATTCATTTTGCCTGTTCAGTTTTATCTTCTAACTCCCAGACTGCATGTATCCCAATTTCTACTCAGATCATTTGTATATGTTTATAAAATGGACCAGAGGAAAAGTGACAACTCAGATCTGTCCCATTCATGGAGGAAACCTAATGCATGCCACTTAGACTTTGCATTCAGTCATAGATCCCACCCCCCTCATAGATTTCAAAATACAACAGTCATGACACCATCTTGAAAAGTCATTTATCAGGTATTTTTTTTCAAACAAAATAAACATACTTTACAGTAAAATTTAAGTACGTTACTTAATGAGGAACAATAAAAGGCATTCAAAATATAAAAACAGCCTCCTGATGAAAGTGAAAATACAAATCCTACAAACAGAAAATAAAGCAGTGTAGGAAGAAAAACAAAGTGGATAACGTGAAGTAAAAACAGCCCCCACAGCAACAGAAAAAAAGTCATTCTATCCTAGAAGTCAAACTGCACGTATACAAAAATGCACTAGAATGACATTGACAGGCATTGTTGACCTAAGAGCCAAATCTGAAGATACAGTACACTAAAGTAAAACACTGGATATGAGCACAAATGCATATTACAATAGAAATACAACACCTTTAAAATTACCAAAGAAACCTAATTAAATAAAAGCAATACATATACCATTAGCTAAACTAACTTAGGGGAAAATAATGGGGTTGGGAGAGGCACTACTACTTATACATATTTTCTCAGTTGTTAGGTGCTGGCAACAAAATGATTACCCTTGTGAGCATTTTTAGGGTGTGATAAACTAAAAGTTTTAAAAAATAATGGCAGAGCATTGCTGCTTGTATATATATATATATATATATATATATATATATATATATATATATATATGTGTGTGTGTGTGTGTGTCTTTTAGTTCTTGAATTTACCATCAGAATGCTTACTTTTGTCAGTATAATTACTCTTTTTTTCTATTTATTTATTAACATTTGTTTACTGGGAGCGTCTGACTTGGAATGAGCCAATTTTCAGCGGAGGCCTGGGGAGAAATGCTCCAGATGCATGTCTTTGTAACATAGGCGGAAACCTGAGCACCCAAAGGAAACCCACACGAATGCAGGGAGGACATGCAGACTCCACACAAAAGGCACCCCAGCCAAGAATCAAACTGAAGACCCTCTTGATGTTAGGTGACAATGCAAATTGATGTACCACTGCACCGATATTAATCTGCTTTACCTGGAAAACAGTATTGGAATGGCGGTAGCATTGTTACCTCACAGCAAGAGGTTCTCCCGTTCGATTCTCAGCTAGGCTTGGGAGTGCCTTCTGTGTGGAGTCTGCATGTCCTCCCTGTGGTTGGGCAGCGTTCGAAAGACATGCGTGCGTAAATTGGGCATGCCTTCATTGAAGGTTGGGCGTCAAGCTGGCACCTCGGCGTTTCGTAAAAATCTACTGCCAATCATTAGTGGACCAGAGATCCGCTGTGGCAACCCCTTACTGGGAAAAGCCTAAAGACAAACAACAACAACCTGGAAAACAGTATACATACTTGTGAAGCACTGTGCCACTGATGTGTAAATTTTCCTCTTCTGGACTCATTCACCTGCTGGAACTCAGCTGAGGTGTTACATAGTGTTAGCACCTCTTTATAACCCAGATTGTGCAATAGTACACAATTGTTTAACAGAATGGTATCTTAAATGACTACTCTAAAGAAGTCATACTAAAATTCCACAGTTAAAAAAGTTATTATTAAAATGTACAGATGAAGTATTTTACATTAAAAACACACTACAAAACATATAACTGTCTAAGTACTAAATGTAAAATTCTGACTGAAAAAAATACAGAAATCCATTTTATAAGTACAGTAAGGCACTTGGGAATGTACATGGTACAGATATTATTGCATATCTACTTCTAAGTATAATTAAATTTTCCATCTATGTTTTGACTTTGTAAACTGCTTCTTGAACTAAATGTTATAACATATTCTGGCTGCACATGCCCTGGCCAAATTTCCTCTAATAGTATAAATACCACCTCAGATCTCCCTAGAAAAGAGGCCTCAAGCTTAGTGGGACTAATCCAGTCAACAAAGGATAGATAGAATATTTTTTGCATCTGTAAATATGTGTATATTTTATAACATATCCTTGTATCTGTAAATATGTTTTGTTAATTTCTTATAAGATCCTATTTACCCAGGCTATGACTGGAAATGGCCCATTAAGATTAGTGCACTACAGTAAACAAATATAAGTAAATAATACCCAGAAATTGTAAGACACTCACCCTTCATGCTTATGCTTCAGGACACTTCTTGGGGGTGCAGCAATAATTGTATACGCACAAAACAAAGTTCCTTACAGCATACATATGCATCATTCTATATGTAAATAAATTATTCCTTTCATCACCTCTCTCCCCAGTTTATTCCAGCACCATTTCATGCATCTTTTTCCAGAATATTTCTTTTTCCATACTCAGAATACTTCTTAGGAAAATATTATTAAAATGCACCTTTGCTACATTTTCCCACTCTTTCTGCCCACATTTCCCAGGCCATAACAGAAAATGTATTCTTTAATGTAAAGTGTAATGCAGGCCTCTTATCTTGTACACACAAGGTGAGTATCCTGGTCATGCAGAATGACTAGATATCACTTTGAGTTATGCTTTGCTTTTTTATTTGCTAATAAGAATACAATCTGATGTTATCCTAGTCACCATTTATCATGTATGGTTCCAGGTTCTGACAAAGGATCTGAGCTGGCAACACTTAGACAACAGCTTAGCTCAAGCTACTTGTCTCCCATAATGCCCTGCTGCCCCCTAACCCCTCAGATCTCGTTTGCCATGCTTCAAGACATATGCAGATCGCTCATCTCGTAGACAAATTAGGTTATCTTTTTGGGGTTTCTTCCTTAGTTAGATTTTTGCATGTGTGTTGTTGTGTGTGGGATGGACTTTTTATAACTATTGCTGGTTTCTTGACTTTGGACTGGGGGATCTGTTTTGGCTAGGTTAAAATGTCAGAGAAGCCTTTAGGATTTAAGTGCTGCTTCTCATCCGGCCAGAAGATGCCTGTCTCTGACTCGCACGAGGAGTGCTTCTACTGCCTCGGCGCCAACCATTTGTGCCACATTCAACCCCAGGGTCCTGGTTGAGGGCTGAAATAAACTTCTTCTCAAAGGAATGGCTCAGGGGGGGTCCCTTGGTCAAGGAGCCTTTGACTAAGCTGGGCCCCACCTGACCACAACAGAAAAGCAACCTCTTCCTCCTCTTCTGGAGAGACCTCTGGTAAAAAGCCTAGGCTGTTGGATCCCAGATCCCCAGATCTGATTGCAGCCTTAGCAGGGTCAGATCCAAAGAGCTCAGATCCGAAGCCCTCCAGAGAGTTGACACCCGGATCCAAGGCCTCCATTCTAGTGCCAAAGCCCTCCAGAGAGTTGACATCCGGATCCAAGGCCTCCATTCCAAGGTCTTCAGATCCTAGGGTCCTGGAGTCAACTCCCAAATCCAAGACCTCTGGATTGAGGTCTTCGAATCTGAGTTGGAGCAGGCCTGTCATGGATCCCATCCTGTCAGATCTGAGTGGTTCAAGAGTACTGCCCTCGGATCCTTCTGTTTTCTCAGATCCAGTATGGTCTTATTTGAGACCCGTGTCTGATCCTATTGTTGTTGAGGACCTTCCATCAGATCCTTCAGGAGGGGATCATTTTTTTTTACCCCTCCGCAAAGGAGTCATTCCCCAGACCATCAAAGAAGACACTCAGGGTCCAGGCACGGGTCTCCAGCTAGGTGCTCCATCTCCTCCCGATCCTCCAGGAGCATCCTTCCTTGTGATATGGACCGGATGATGTGGTCCTTTTTGAAAGTTCAAATAGAGTTGGAGCTTTTGGCTTCCCCAGCCCATCAGACTAGGGAACCTTCTTATACTCTCCATTTACCTTCTCCTCATCCGACCCCACAGGGTTTGGACTTAAGGGAGCTGCTGCACTGCACGGAGGAAGTGAGAGTTCCCAGGACACCCTTTGTCCTTCCCCCATCAGAATCCATGGCTGGTTCTGCTCTCCCTCCCCTGGGGCAGATGGGGCCACCAGTCTGGGTTGTCACCCTGGAGTCCATGAGGGGGTATGGGTCTGCGCCTTTTGGACCACTCTCTGCCCCTCGGTGCTTTGGCTCTTGATAGTTCTGGTCCAGCCTTCTCCGAAGGATTGGAGATCTTGACAGGGTCTGCTCCTTCCTCCCTTGTGATGTTGTCCACGGGGGAGGGGGAGGGAGCTTTGTCCAGTTCTTCTGCTTTCCAGGTAGTGGAAAGATCTCTCTCTGCCACCAGAGTATTCTCCCCTGCTCACCAGGCTCCATCCCAGCCTCAGATTTTGAGTGGACCCTCTCATCCTACTCTTAGTCAGCCCGTTTTATCTAGCCTGCAGGTGGGCAGTTACCCCTATCAGGGTCCGTACCTCTTTCAGGTCTTCCCCAGAGTCTCCCTCAGAGGAAGTACCTTGGAAGAGGACATGTAAGAGGAGACATCTTGACTCCACGATGGATTCTCTCATGGAGGACATGGATATCGATGAACGGGATGGGTCCTCCGAGGTCACTGCCCGATGATGTCTCCTTTGGAGACATCCTGGAGATCCTTAAGGCCAAGGGAGGTTGGTCTGTCCAGCCTCCATCCTTGGAGGAAGCTGTGTTTCTGGAGGCTTTTGGTATGGGACCATCAACCTCATGGGTGTTCCCCCCTGCTGACCCCTTGATCAATCTCATTGGCAGCAGTGCATGGAAGGAACCTGGCACAGTGGAGCCAGTGCCCAGGAAAGTGGATACATTTTTGGGTGCCCCATCCAACAAAACCTTTTTGTCCAAGGCAATTCTGGTTGATGCGGTTGTGGTAGCTGCCTCCACCAAGAAAGAGTTGGTTGAACAGAGTTCACCTGTCCATCTTCCCAATCGTGAGTCTAGAGTGATTGACAGATTTGGAAAGTGGGTGTTCGCATCGACTTCATTTAGCCTGCAAGCCTTAAATTACCTGACACACTTTACGCGTCTTCAGAGGGATTTGATCAAGGAGCTTGCCACTTCCCTCTCAGAGTCCATGCCAGTGGAGGACTTTAAGACTGTTTCTCCCAAGCATGCCACTCTCACATCTATAGCTAATTCATCCATGAGGTTGATGTCCAGTACTGCAGAGAGTACCTCATAGGTGGCGGGCATGGGCATCACCATCAGGCATCATGCCTGGCTTCACTTATGCGGGTTTGTGGAGGCCTGTAAGGCGTTGATTACCAACACTCGTTTTGATGGTTCAACCCTCTTTGGTCCAACCGTAAAGGAAACTTTAACCTGCAGTGAGCAAGAAGGCAAGACACTGTCGGCCGTAGGGATCAAGTTCTCTATCTCACAAAGGCCCTTTTCCAAGACCCAATGGGGGAGTAAGAAGATTTGGTTCCATACGTTGCAGTTTTCCTTTCAGGAAGCTTAAGAAGATTCCTCTTCCAGGGGACAGGGGAGAGATTTCAATTGTCGATGCGCACTAGGGGCAGAGGAGGCCCACAAAACCAGGGCTCCAGGGAACCCTTCTCTGAGAAGCCTTTTCAGTGGTCCTGAAGCACTGCCTGACTGTCCCTCCCTAGAGGCAGTCGGGTGCCATTTATCTTTGCACCCTTCAGTCTTGGCAAACATTACAACTGATCAATGGGTGCTAAGAATTATATCCAGGGGCTACTATATTCCCTTTTCTGACCTCCCACCAAGAAGCAGAACTCTCCCTGACATGCCACCTAGTCAGAGAGAGTTAGCCCATCTAGAGGTGACCAACCTCATTCTAAAAAGCTCCATCCAAAATGTCCTCACAGGACAGAGAGGATCCAGAACTTACTCCCTCTTCGTTTTGGTACCCAAGAAAACAGGGGACCTGCATCCAGTTCAGGACCTCAGTCAGTTAAATCTCTCAGTCAAGAAGTTGAAATTTCAGATGGACAATGTACAATCAATTGTGCCCCTTCTGCACAAGAACAACTGGATGTGCTCTGTGGATCTCCAGGACACGTACTATCATATCAAAATAGACAGGCAGTCCAGGCGACTTCTCCACTTTCACATAGGAGCTGATCACTTTCAGTTCAGAGCCCTGCCCTTTGGACTCACCACAGCCCCCCCGGTGCTCACCAAGTATATGGCAGTGTTGGCCACTCATCTCAGGCTGCATGGATTCCAGGTGTTTCCCTACCTCGATGACTGGCTCCTCACAGCTCCCACACAGCATCAACTGGTGGAGACCACACAGTTTTTTCTTTGTCTTTTCGATCAGCTCAGTATAACAGTGAATCTTGCCAAGTCTTCTTTGACCCACACCCATCTCAACAGCTGGAGTTCATTGGTACTCAGTTGGACACCATTTTGGAGTTTGCAACTCTTCCCCTCTGATGAGTTCTTCTTATCTGGTCTCATGTACAATCCCTTCTCAAGTCATCCTCCTGTATCACTCATTCTGAGAGCCTTAGGTTCAATGGCAGCTGCCATTTATTTGATTCCACTAGCCAGGTACTACATGAGAGTTCTGCAGTGGACCCTGGCAGTTCAGTGGTCCTCTTTCAGTTCCTATATGGCTCACTCCAATATGCCGAAGACATCTGTCATGGTGGATGCACAGTTTACTATCAAATTTTCGAATGTAACTCCATCGACTGCACTTTTGTCGAACATGGGAAATCGAAAACGGTAATGTGGAACTCCAAAAGCCAACCTAGGAACGGGTTTTAACATGGGTCAAGATAGGGGAGAGGTTTGTAGTTCGGCAATAGCAGTGAACACCTATCTCAACCCATGTTAAAACCCGTTCCTAGGTTGGCTTTTGGAGTTCAACATTAGCGTTTTCAATTTTCTGTGTTCGACAAAAGTGCAGTTGACGGAGTTACATTCGAAAATTTGATAGTAAACTGGATGCACTCTCCAAACCTCCTAGTGGGCAGGTGTTTTTCTCCCCCTGCTCCAGCGGCCACAGTGACCATCGATGCTTCCCCCCTAGGGTGGGGGTGGGGGCACTTCCAGGGTAAGACTGTCCAAAAGACATGGTACCAGTCAGAGACCAAACTGCACATCAGTGTTCTGGAGATGAGAGCAGTCCTTCTTATGTTGCAAGCCTTTCAGGACTGCCTTCCTCTAGGGACAATAGCAGTGCACACAGACAACATGGGTGTTGTGTGGTACATAAACAAACAAGGGGGCACACATTCCTTTCTGCTTTGTTACAAGTCCATGAGGGTTTGGGAGTGGGGGATGTCCTTGGAGCACTTTCTCCTTGCAACACATATTCCTGTAACATCCAAAGTTATGGCAAACAATTTGAGCAGGGCTATTCTGACTCCACACAAGTGGTCCTTGAATGCACTAGTGGCAAAGCAGATCTTCAGTCAGTGGGGCATGTTGAGCTGTGATCTGTTTGCTTCTGCTTTCAATCAGAAATGCAGCAGCTACTTCATCATGATCCCCCCAGAGGTGGAGTCCCCCAGGGATGTTCTGACTCACAACTGACTTCTGGCTGTTCTTTATGCCTTCTCTCCATTACCAATAATTGCAGGATTGCTTCAGAAAGCAAAATGCCTCAGGACACAGTTAATCCTCATTGCCCCCTTCTGACCATGGTAGGTGTGGTTTCCTCTTCTATGGTCTTATCTGAAGCACCCCCCTTGGTTGCCCAATCCGGTGCTGGATCTGATCTCTCACCCGTCACTCCTTCCACTTCCAAATCTGTGGACCCTCCGTCTGATAGCTTGTTTGTCCAATTCCAGTGATTCTTGCTAAATCCAGGCTTATGTCCCTGTGAAGGACATTATTCTTGCTTCTCAAAAATCTTCTACCAAGAGAATTTACAGTGGTAAGTGGAAGAGATTCTCTCTCTGGGCTAAAGGTTGGAATCTGGATCCATTTTCAGCTCCTATTTCCGACATTCTTCTTTTCCTGGCTTCCCTCTTTCATGAAGGCACTAGTTTCTATATGATTAAAGTCTAAATGGCACCTATTTCTAATTTTCACCTTAATAACAAACCTATGTTCTCTTCTTGCCTCTGCAAGGCCTTCTTGAAAAGTGTCTTTTTGTTGTGTTCCCCAGTCAAGGATCCTTCTCCACCATGGGATCTTGCTGTGCTGCTGCAATCTCTAACTTGGCCTCCTTTTGAGCCTGCCACATCCTGTGATCTCAAATTTCTTTCTTGAAATACTGGCCTTTTGGTGGTGAAAACTTCAGTGAAAAGAGTATCAGAATTGCAGACTCTTACCATTAAGCCTCCTTATTTGATATTCCATAAAGACAGAGTGGCCTTGAGACCCAATCCTTCCTTTATGCCAAAAGTGGCCACTGAAGGGAACCTCAATCAGTCTATCCAACTTCCTGTGTTCTTTCCTAACAAGGGGGGATACATTTTGCATATCTTAGAAGTTCATTGACAGCTTCATTTATATTTGCACAGAACTAAGTCTTTTCATCTCTCAGACCAATTGTTAGTGGCCTTTTCAGTCAACAGGAAGGGCCGAGCTGTTTCAAAAATTACCATTTCCCATTGGATTTCCCGATGCATCTCTTACATCTACTCCTCCTGTGGTTCTCCTTTGCCTGGACCAGTTAAGGCTCATTCTACCAGGTCAGTGGCTACATCTAGTAGCTGTCTTTTCAGCTCATCAATCCTTGGTTGAAATTTGTGCAGTGGCAACCTCTTCTTCTTCTCATACCTTTATTTCTCATTACAAACTTGACTTAGTTTCTAAGGGAAGGGCTTCCTTTGGCTCCACTGTTCTTAGGCATGTCCTTCCATGAGGCCACCAGAGAATGTTGGTTAGCTGGGGACTTTGACCCATACGTGATGAATGGGGACTAGGATAACATCAAATTAATAGCTATGTTCTTACCATAACTTGGTATCTGTGTTATCCATAGTCACCATTCATCACAATTCCACTCTCCTTTCCCTCTTCCTGATGGTTTGGCAGGATATTAGTTGGACCTCTTCTGGTGGCAAGTCTACTCTGTCTGTCTTCTTTCTCCAGGGAAAACTCGATCTGAGGGGTTAGAGGGCAGCAGAGCATTAGGGGAGAGGAGTTGAGCTAAGCTGTTGTCTAAGTGTAGTCGGCTTGCATCTGACGTTGGATCCTGGACCCATAAGTGACGAATGGTGGCTACGGATAACACAGATACCAAGTTATGGTAAGTACATAACTATTATTTTCAAAGGTTAGCATTTCCAGAACAGCATGTCATAGTCCAGGATTACAGAGTGTACATTCTTTAGCATTTTTTTTCATGTCCTTGGAACTGTTGCATATCAGGTATTCTTGGAATTACTGCGTCAGTTAGAATTTCCAAGACTGAGTCAATATAAAAACTGTCATTTCATACATGTGTGATTAAAATACTGTTGCCTAAAAATGTGTAGCTTATCTCTTCAGTTTTCAGTAATTTAAATTTTAGAAACCATCGACCCATCGAAAACTTGCTGAAGACAAAAGCAGATCCAAGAAATACAACTGTGATAGAGTAATAATTGGCAGCTATAAAGTAAAGTAGTGATGGAAGTACTGATACCCACTGGATGATGTTACACCAGTAGGATGTGCAGAATCTGATGGCACATATTTGCAACATTTTATGTATGCAGAACCATGCCAGGGGTACAAAGTGAAACTGAAACAGCAGCTGGTAGAGAACAAAAGAAGCAATGCCATCTTGACTACAATTTGATCACCAGACCCATTTCTGAGGGCAGTTAGTGGAGTGGAAAGGACAACATTTCCCTCTTGGTTCACAGTGGTTTCATTGTCTGGCAGATTTTGTAGGCCGCAGTTCTGGGGATTCAGTTTCTGAATAGTTAGGCCTGGGTTAGGGTTAAAACTGAAGAACCTGGCTGCAGCTAAGCCAGAATTAAAGAAGGTATTATATACAGAAAAGAATGATTGCACATGGGTCTACTTCTGTTTATCAAAATTACACATTACTGAAAGTGAAATCTCTGAGACAACAACACTGAATATCCACCTCAATGAAACCTTAGAATGCTGAAACTTACTACAGTGAAAAAGCAACTGCGGATGTAACACAGCACTTGAAGATTCTGAATAAAGATCGTGGAACAGTGAAGAGCATGAAATTTACCCTATTCCCCACTGTAATTTGATTCTGGAGTTGGTATATATAATTTGCAGGGGGTGTGGGGGGCGCAGGGGGGCTTGCCCCACTGCAAGAATGTAAGTACGTGTAAGTTTTTTAGTTGAAATGCTGTTTAATCTATGTAGTTGCTTTTTCATTGTATTACATTTCGGCATTCTGAGGTTTTATTATAGTGGATGTTCAGTGTTGTCTTAGAGATTTCACTTTCGGTAATGTGTAATTTCGATAAACAGAAGTAGACCCCCTGCACATACCTTCATCATCATCATCATATGTGAGGTCAGTGAAGTGAAGATTTTTAAAACTGTGTCCAGTTCAAGGTAGCAAGGAGAGAGTCTTTGCAGAAGAAATTCCAAAAGGATGGCTCAATGTAACCTAAATAAACAGTGTGTCTCTAAAATAGCAGATTTGAAGGCTAGTGAGATATGGTGGCAGTTTTACAGAGACTCCTCTGTACTTCACCAAAGTCTGTGCTACATGAATGATGGCAGTTTTACAGAGACTCCTCTGTACTTCACCAAAGTCTGTGCTACATGAATTAGCATGTTTAATAAGGTGAAGAATCTGTCACAAGGAGTGGACATTGACAAGTCCATCTGCAAAATGATATCACCTAAAATGATACAAACACCACCATAGCACAGGTCTTTGCTTCATTTTAGAGTAATTATTTTAAAATTGGGATCATTGCTTAAGTTTCCAGGAAAGAACAACCATCAATACAAACAGTAGAAAAACTAAGAAAAAAATTGATTAGCAAATGGAAGGAGATGAATTATTTATGCATTCATTTACTGTCTGCTGGTAATCGTGTAACTCACTAAGATGTTACTTTAACAGAAAATGTAATTAAAACTCCTACCACAAGGCAATTTTTTTTTCATATTTTGTGATTACAAAGCTAACATTTAATGCAATATAGTAAATGCAAATATCAAGCAGTATTCCAAATAGAATGATGTTTTTAAGGAAACTATGTTTAGTTTGTCATTTGTGGGCACTGGAAACAACTTCAAAGTACTAAGACTATGCAAATTAAGGCATGCTGAGTCATATGAATACAAAATATTAATTCTACACCTGAATACGCATTTCATGTTCTTCAGAGGAAAGAAAGAATGTTGACCGGTCTACAGCATGGTATCGAAAGTGATTTAACCGAACGGCACTTGACATCGAACTGCCTTTCATCGAGGTGTTTATAGTGAGATCACGGTACAGTGAAGATTAGAAAATTTGCCCTTTCCTCACTGTAGTGTGATCTCGGAGTTGGTATATATAATTAGCGAGGGCTGGGGGGGCAGCCCTCACAAGAGTGACTTCGATAAACGGCATTTTCAATGTAAATGCCATTTGATTACATCACTTTTCGATTTCATAATATAGACCCAATGTAGACAGGGTGGTGAAGACAATGTAGCAAACTAAGCAATGAAATCTGCTGTCCAAAGGCAATCAGCTGTAGAAACCATATGCTGTAATGAGTGTTTTTTTTAGAATGTTGTGGGTATCTTGTATTAAGCACAGTACATTTAAATTCAGGAAGTGTGGTCACAGAAAGTCTCATAGTGCTTGAGGAGGCTGCATGCTTCATGTTTGCTCTACATTGGGAAGTGATGTTATTCTAGTAAAAGAAAAGTCAGTGTCAGCAATGGTGCCTGAGTGTGTGAAGTTACAACACTGAAGTATTGTGGTTTAAAACTGGAAACTTTAGCTGAAACAGTGAGCCCAGAAGAGAAAAAGTATGTACATGAAAAACAAGTCAAAGACTGGCTACCACAGCAGTGTTCTATGGATCAAAATGATTTGACTGAATGTTAGTGAAACAAAGTAAAGTTTTGTAAGACATGAAGATTGATTTGTGTCATATTTTTGGATTGTTGAAAGGATCTATAAACAGACTGGAAGTACTTGAAGTTGGTGACATTGGGTTCTTGTGTGATCAACAGTTTGCCACCATGCAGCAGGTAGTTTAATTGAGCACAGAACTAAATATGTGATTGGTCAGGCTGAAACTGCATTAACAGTTATTTGCAATGAATAAAAAGCTTAAAACATGATACTTACTGGAACAGTGGAAGACAAAGAGAGGCCCATTAAAAGCAAGAATCACTAAATGAGGAGTTTAGTAGATGGAGATGAAGAAAATTAATCACATAAGGTAATAAGCAGAGAGTATCTGTCATGATTACAGATATTATGGAATGAATGGGGAGGAATGAAGTTATGGCTAGAAGATAATGCTTTAATTTTATTGCCTGATGAGATACATCCACTTATTGCTGCTGTTATAGATAGGTGACATCACTGGTATTAACAAAAATATTGCATTATGGTTATTGTTTTAGATTCTGAATATTGATTTTTGAAAATTATACTTATGTTTCTTTTTATAGTAGTGTTACAAGACAGATAAAGAATATTTAAAAATAGGACTGCTATTTGCCTTTGCTAAACTTAAGTATACAATTAAACTCTCTACCAGCGTCTAAGCATCTTGTCAAGATTCACACAACAGTTTAACAGAAGAGTACCTTAAATACCTAACTTGAAAATTCCACACTAAAATTCCACACTTCCCATTTAAGGTATACATTCTTATGTCAGTCATCTGCCTGAATAATACTTCTCTATTCAAAAATATATTGAAAACGTTAAAAGAAAATAGAATTTCCCCAAATAATAAAAACCACAAACAAACTCAATAAGAAACCATTAGACTGATAAAAATAAAACAAAAAATGGTTAAACAATTGATATATTACAACTTTAATATATTAAAAACAACATAAATCGGTAAGCACTTTCATTCTGTACGTAGAACTTCTAGACCTGATTATTTTTTAATTAGAACACATTTAAATAATGTGCACCAAAATCACATGACTACCAGCTAATGAGTTAACACTTTCCTTCTACAGAGAACTCCTAAAGATAAGTACATATAGTTCTGTAAACTCTTATAAATAAGCAGATAAGGATGGTGTTGTCACTCAAAACTTATATTGTCAAAACTGTAGAAATACAAATTATTACTTTGTTTTAATTGTGGGACCTAGAAGAGTTTTAATGAGAAAAAATAAAGTTTAGAAATGGTAAATTAAATATATATTTTTAAAGAATGTAAGATTACAGTGCTTTCCTTGTTTATCTTATGAGGTCCTTTTCTGGCATAATCCCTGTTTAGATAAGTTTATAACATATCATAAAGAATATTGAAATGCAGATTAAGGGAACTGTGCTTAAATATCACAACAGAACAGTTATTGTGTTTTGTGCTGATATTTGTTTATGTCCTCAACTAGTGAGACCCAAATGACCGAGCCCACTTAGATGAACAGATATTTACTAAAACTTTTTTACAGTCTCAGAATTATAGTACCTTAAAGGAGAACCATACCCACAGACTCAAAAACATGTTTATTTCATTAAGGGTTGGTGTTTCCTACATGTTAACACCACTTTGGGACTATTTACAGGTTTTTAAATATTTTCATACGTAATTTCTGAGTCTGACCACATGGGGTCTGGCATCTTGAAGTAATTCTGATTGTTTAGTCTGCCTCTAAGTATCCAACAATGCAGTGCTTGTCTATAAAAATTACATCACACAGGCCTGCTTTTTCCTAAAGCTGCTGTTACTGCATTGATTTTACATGAATACACTGCTGTATTTCAGACAGCTAGTTGTAAGTAACATTTCATGCCATTCAATGAGTACTTAAAACACAAACAATGCAAATGCCACAGAAAAGACTTTCAAAGTGCTTTTTACTGTTGCTTCTTTTTAGAATGGCTAAACTGCAGTCTTTTGTGAAGCCTGAATTGTACTATTTTGACTCATCTCCCATCCACCGTCACACCTAACTCTCCTAGCTGTCAAAGTGCTAAGGATAATTTGAGCTGTTACCTGCTGTGATTGACAGCTCACAGCAGGAGACCTGACTCATGTACTGTTCCCTTGTTCTAGCCTTTACTTTCTATGGATAGGGGAAGGACCAGGGAACTGTGACATCACAGCATGGGTAGGTTTTTAGGACAGCTGTAATGATGTCAGTTTGGCGAGGGAATTGGCTAGAAAAGTACCTGCATTCAGTGGCCTTGATGACATAAATGAATTGGAGACTGCAGCAAGTTTTTCCAGGCTGGGATAAAAGTTTTTTGAAAGTGAAACCACCACAGTACAGTAAGGTACTCTTCTAGTGGGGATAAACAGTCTATTTAAAATATATTAAATGCTGTATTGTTGTTTATTTATAGCAGGGACAGTAAACAGGGAGAAAGGACGGAGAAATTGAGCATTTAATAATGGAATCCCATTGTTGTCCTTTAAAGGTTACAGGTAAAAAAGCTGCATACTGACGGGTTGAGAAGCTTGCTTCCTTCTTAAAAATCTTCCACAGTCATCCGTTTGAATAAACAGGCTTGATAATATGAATAATAACATGAATGTCACTTAAAAGTGAGTGGCAGGTATAAATTATATCTAGCTGTGACTGCCTCAGTAGCTGTCCATGCTCATAGGACACTTACGAATACATGAATTTGTTTAGTTTATGCAATATGTCCTTGAAAGAAATTTAGCCAGATGTGCTGGCAGACATACAAAAAGATGTGTGCATATTTTTGGATTATCACAGTGAAGGAATCTTCCATTATAATATTAAAGTACTTATTTACTTTGTAACCACACAATAAAGGCAATCTGTCAATGGAAAATGACCACTTGTCTCACCACTCTGTTCAAATGATACGTGATCTATTTCCTTGTAAGCAAACTGTACCACAACCATCCATATAGTGAATGAAACCAAAAAAATACTTCAGAATTCTGTATTTCAACTATATTAAAAATTACTGCAAAAGCATTTCGCAAATACCTGGTACTTCAGTCTGCCAACCTTCAAGACAGTAAAAAGTCAACAATACAGGTAAATCTCTAAATATCCAACTTAATTTAATATAAGTGCAGAAGTATTTTTGGTATAGAGAAAGAGTGCAATAATTTCTAAAGAAGAATGTATCACTTACAACAAGTCCTCTTAGTAGCTGATCTGCAAATATATTTAATTGAAGTATATTTAACTCTTACTCCACTCCTAAGATTTTTGCTGACTTGCCAACTGAAAAAATCCCTCACAAATTCAAAATGTGTTGTTGTATATGCCCAAATTAGATCACCCCACATCTTCCTACAAATTCAATTCTACAGTGTAAAAATTTGGACAAGCATTATATGAAAAAATATATAATTCACTACAAACTTTTAACTTTTCATTGAATGCTCTTAACATTTATGAACCTTTGTTATATGATGAGAATAAAATCCACCATCACACTTTACATACAAGAAGTAAAACATAGGGTTCCTTGATCTTACAGAGGTGTAGATAAAGCCACTCGGCCTTACTGTGAACCATTACTATCTGGCCCTTAAATGACAGCTAATTATACACCACAATTTCCAAAACTGATGTGAGCTTCTACACCTCTCATGACACCTGTGCACTGGCCCAGCAATCAAGGAGCCTCAATCCTCACCAGTAACACTGGTGAGGGGTGTCTATATAGGGAAAAGATAATAAATAAACACAGAGTAAAGTACAATTTCCCTTAAGAGCACACAGAGATCACAGTCAGTCTGGGGCTGGTTTCTCCCTTTCTCTTCAGGTCCCCAATAAGACTCCCCACTGACACAGCTATAGGGTCCAGATCTCAGACTAGTGGGTAAGCTAAAACCTCCAGCACCCTCTCTGTCCAACCAGTGCTTTGTGTCCCTGCCCAAGCAGCTGGCACAAACACACTTTGAGATAAGAGTTTATACAACCACACAGACCCTCCTAGGGAAGGCTGGCACAGGTTCTCCAGCTGTGCCCCTTTTCTGCCCAGTCTAAAAGATAGTACCACCTGCCACCACCCACTAATATTAGCCACTCAAAGGCCCTTCTGAAAGGGTGTCCAATTATTACTGTGCAATATTATTATCCAAATGGTAAGTGTGACTGAGCAGTCAAGGCTTATTAGAGTGACTTGGTACAGTATTACTATATACATGCAATGTACTCTAGAGCTTAAATTAACTCTACATAAAACAGCCACAGTTGAAAAGTTTAAAAATATTTAATAATATATAATAAAACACAAGTCAATACTTCTTACTACACAGTGCTAGTCAAGAGTTCAGAGATCACAAAGAAATACTTAAAATAATACTGTAGAAAAGTTCTGACATCAACACAGAAAAACACTTGGTCTAATCTTCCTAATTCCTAGCTATTTCTAAGAGAAAACACAGTTCTAAATAACTTAAATATAGAAACAGGCAGTACTGATAATGTTGGATGTTCTCAAAACAAAATGCTCAGAGTTCTCTGATTCTCTCTTATTAAATTGATAACACAGAGCTGCTTCACGTCATAATTCTTCACACTTCTCTGGTATTCCCAGGCTAACAGAAACTACATTTACATTCTTTACACCTGGTCAGAAATCAGAGCAATAAAGGACATTTATGCATGCAAATTCTAGCCATTTACTCTGGTCTTAAAACAATAGGCAGGATGCCTCCCTCTAGACATATCAGCTCCGAATTTTGACATTAAAGACAGTCATAAAATGCTTGACTTAGCTTTCTTACAGCAGAGTGCACTGTTGTTATATCTTTGCAGTACAATATCTAATGCAGTCTTTTCACCTTTAAGAGAACAAGCCTTAATATTTACAAATAACAGAATTATCTACAAAATTCTATCTGGCTAGGCTGGCAGCCGTCACCTATCTTCACACATATCCCACCCTGGAGAACTCAAGCCAGTTTTTCAAGTGACCCTTGAGAAACGTTACTTGAGAGGGTTAGGTCTATCTGAGTATACCTTACCCCATTCCTGTCTTGAGAACCCATCTGAGTTGGCATTGCTAATCCCACTGCGGTGCTGCACTGACATATCATATGCTTGCAACCCTAGGCTCCATCTTAGCAACTTGGCATTTTGCTGCCTGGCTGTGTTCTTCCTTGTCAGGTTTGTGAGGGGAGCAGCTATGGTACTACAACTGGGGGCAAACTTTCTGTAGTACCCTGCTGTCCCTAAAAATGCCCACACCTGCTTTTTTGTAAAAGGTGCAGGCCATGCCTGAATGGCTTCTACTTTGGCAGGATCTGACCTGATCTTACCACTCCCCACTCTATGTCCCAGGTAGGAGATCTCTGCCATACCCACCTGACATTTGCTGGGCTTAATGGTCAACCCTGCCCTCTGTAGTCTGCCCAGCACCTCCCTGACATGTTGAAGATGCTCCTGTCAGGAATGGCTGTAGATGGCAATAGCATCCAGGTAAGCAAGGGCAAACCCTAATGCTCCTGCTAGGATATGATCTACCAGCCTCTGGAAAGTTGCTGGGACATTTTTCATCCCAGAGGGCATCTTTGTGAACTCATACAAGCCAAAAGGAGTCACAAAGGCTGACTTCTCTTTAGCACTGGGAGCCAAGGGCACCTGCAAGTAACCCTTGGTAAGATCAATGGTTGTAAGATACTTAGCCCCACCCAACTGCTGTAGGGCCTCATCTATCCTAGGCAAAGGGTAAGCATCTGACTCTGTGTGACTATTTAATTTCCTGTAGTCCACATAGAACCTAGTGCTGCCATCCTTCTTTGGCACCAGTACCACCGAGGAGGCCCAGGGACTGTTGGACTCTTGAATTACCCCTAGTTCCAACATTTCCTGTATCTCCTCCCTCAGAGTCTGTTTGCCTCTCCCAGGCACCCTATAAGGAATTGCCTAATAGGCCTTTGGGGACATGTATCTTCCTGGTGCTGCACCAGGTGGGTGCACCCTAGTTTCCCAGTGAACATGCCCCCAAACTCCGGTAACACTGCTCGGATTTCTTGAACCTGGGTAGGAGATAGCTGCTGGGACATTGCTACCCCTTCCACTGAGGTGTCAGTCCGAGCCTCACTGAGGAGATCAATCACCAGATCTCCCTCAGACTCCTCCTGCAATCAGCACAAGGGCCTCCATATCATGGTAAGGTTTCATCATGCTAACATGGTACAATTTGTGCCACTACCTCCTGCCTAGCAGTTCCACCATGTAGTTAATATCACTTACCTTCCTTACCACCTTGTAGAGTCCCTCCCAAGCTGCTTGCAGCTTGTTGTGTCTGACAGGAATGAAAACCATTATCTGCTGCTCTACAGCGTACTCTCTAGCTTGAGCATTCCTGTCATACCATACCTTTTTCTGTTGTTGGGCTTCTGCAAGGTTCTCCTAGGCCAAGCCCATGAGTTCCCTGAGGCTTGGCCTGAGGTTTAGAACATATGCCACAACAGACTCCTTGTGAGATTCACACTCACCTTCCCACTCATCTCAAATTAAATCTAGAGGTCCCCTCACCCTATGCCCATACAGCAACTCAAAGTGTGAAAAACCTGTGGATTCCTGGGGAACCTCTCTGTAAGCAAACGACAGATGGGGCAAATATTTGTCCCAGTCCCTCTTAAACTGGTCTGCAAATGCCCGTAGCATGGACTTGATTATAGAGTTTAACCTCTCAACAAGACCATTAGTCTGGGGATGGTAGTGGGTGGTCTTCAGGTGCTTCACCCCACAGGACTTCCACAGACAAGCCAGCAGGTCTGACATGAAATTGGCACCTCTGTCAGTATTTCTTTTGGGAAACATACCCTGATGAGAATCTCTAACAAAGCATTTGCCACCTTTTCTGCCTCAATGGAGGACAGAGCCACTGCCTCCAGGTATCATGTAGCATAATCCACTACCACTAGGATATACGTTTTCCCTGTGGAACTTGGGGTACTCAGAAAGCCAACAATATCTATAGCTACCCTCAGAAATGGATCCTCAATCACAGGCAAAGGCATCAAATGAGCTCTCACCTTGTCTCCTACCTTGCCTACCTTTTGGCTTTGTTCACAGGTCCTGCAGTACCCACTTACATCTCTGGAAATTCCAGGCCAATAGAAGTTTTGCATAAGTCTCTTGGTATGTTTTATGCCCATATGACCTGTAAAGGGAATATCATGGGCTATGGCTAGAAGCATCAGATGATAAGCTCTAGGCACTAGCAACTGTTGTACTCTCTCACCTTCTAGCCCTCCCTCAGGGGTCCACTCTCTATTCAGTAACCCTTTGTCCCAGTATACAGATTCCCCCTTCCCTTGAGAATCAGGTGCCTCCCTAGCTACCTGCCTCAGGCCTTGCAATGTAGGGTCTGAGAGCTGAACCTGTCTCAACTCTCTCTTTGTAACCCTTCCCAGATCCCCTTCCACAGGAAGTCTGGCATCCTCTGACAGTGGTGCTTCACTGTCAGCCTGGGTATTACTACTCACCTCTACCTTTGCAGTCACTCTGTCCAAGGGAACATCAGTACCCACAAGCAGCTGTGGCTCACATTCAGTCTCACTGCTACAGAGTAGCTCCCTCCCTGAAGTAACCACCTCACCGGTCCTGGCTGCAAGTATGCAGTCTGTCTGGGTCTTCCCCAGGCTACCAGACACACATGCTTGTCTCTAAGCCTGACTACGTGTAAATCATTCCCTATCAGTACATCTGCAGGGATATCCTCAAACACACCTACTTGCTGGTTTCCATTTTCACCCTCCCAGTCAAGGTGAACCTTAGCCTAAGGTGTTTGGAATAGGGTCCCTCCTAAAGCTCTGACTGGAGTAGACTGCCAAAGTAAGTAGTGCTCCTCTATAACCATTGCAGGCTTTACAATGGTTATGTCAGAAGCTGTGTCTCTCTTAGCAATGGTATCTTTGCCATTCACTAAAATAGGATATAACCTCTTGTGGTAGTTTGGTACCCTTGTTGTCCCAAGACAACCTACTGTTGGCATTTTGTCTTTCCCACTTACTGGCTCTCTCATCTTTTGTTCCCCACCTTGCCTCTGTGGACATCTGTATGACACATGACCCCACTGGTTGCATTCAAAGCATTTAACCCTAGGTCCTGGACATGTACCTGGCTGGACTAGTGGCTTCCCCTGCTACTGGCAGATTTTGTTGGGGCAGTCTGTGCTGCCCACCATAGGTTACTTTAGACCCATGAGCAGTACTGGGGGTCCCTTTCCTGTGCAGGGATGCCCTGATTGCTAGGTATAGGTCCCCCTTCTTCCCCAACTCATCTGAAGTAGCACATTGTCTATCAGCTAACCAGATCCTCATGTCCTCAGGCAAAGTGCTAAGGACTTGTTCCCTCACCAAAAGGTCTGCTAGCCCTTCAAAAGTGGTGACCTGACATCCATTCAACCACCTATGAAAATAAGTGATCAGTTCAGCAACATATTCACACACACTTTCATCTGCCTTGCATCTATACTCATGAAGCTTTTTCCTGTAAGTTTTAGGTGTCAACTTAAAACATTCTAAAAAGCAATGCTTAACAACAGTGTAATTAAAACAGTCAATGTCAGACATTTTAGACAACATAGTTACAGCTTTGCCATGGAGTAAGGGGGTCAGGAACCGTACCCAGAGCCTTTGGTTAACACCATACTGTTTACATACCCTCTCAAACATATGAATGAAACTGTCAGAATTATCCCCCTCTTTAAACTGTGGAAGAAATTTACTGACCTTTTGTGCTTAAGAGTTTATACAACCACACAGACACTCCTGGGGAAGGCTGGCACAGGTTCTCCAGCTGTGCTCATTTTCCACCCAGTCTAAAAGGTAATACCAGCTGCCACCACCCACTAATATCAGCTACTCAAAGGCCCTTCTGAAATAGTGTCCAATTATTATTGTGCAATATTATTATCAAAATTATGTGTGACTGAACAGTCAAGGGTTCTTAGAGTGACTTGGTACAGTATCACTATATACATGCAAGGTATTCTAGACCATAAATTAATTCTACATAAAACAGCCACAGTTGAAAGGTTTAAAAATATTTAATAATAAATAATAAAAACACAAGACAATACTTCTTACTACACAGTGCTAGTCAAGAGTTCAGAGATAACAGAGAAATACTTAAAATAATACCGTAGAAAAGTTCTGACATCAACACAGAAAAACACTTAGTCTAATCTTCCTAATTCCTCCTATTTCTAAGAGAAAACACAGTTCTAAATAACTTACATATAGAAACAGGCAGTGCTGGTGATGGATGTTTTCAAGACAAAATGCTCAGAGCTCTCTGATTCTCTCTCATTAAATTGATAACACAGAGCTGCTTCACATGACATTGTTCTTCACACTTCTCTGGTTTTCCCATACTAACAGAAACTACATTTACATTCTTTACACCTGGTCAGAAACCAGAGCAATAAAGGAAATTTATACATGCAAATTCTAGCCATTACCTCTGGTCTTAAAACAATAGGCAGGATGTCTCCCTCCAGACATATCACCTCCAAATTTTGACATCAAAGACAGTCATAAAATGCTTGGCTTAGCTTTCTTACAGCAGAATGCACTGTTGCTACATTTTTGCAGTACAATACACAATGCAGTCTTTTCACATTTAAGAGAACAAGCCTGTGGCTTACATTAATATTTACAAATGACATAATTATCTACAACATTCTATCTGGCTAGGCTGGCAGCCATCACCTATCTTCGCACACCCAATATACAGTGTCTTTTTCAGCCTACATTTTACATACAGTGATGCATGTGTAAGGTCGACTGGGGTGTGTAATTTGATCTGTCACTAATTCACTCATATCCTTAGAAATATACCTTTAACCTGTCTTTGTTAATGGTTCCACACTGATTTAGCCATGTCCAGGTGTCTAGTGTGCAAATTAAAATGAAAGAACTCAGGACGTAGGACTCAGCTTCTACAGAACTTCATAGCTCATCATTTTTCTGGTAACTATCTCTTATCTACACTAAAACCTGTTACCTCTGTCACTTAGATTATTCTTAATCCTTTCTACTAAGCAAGTGTTAATAGTCAAGCTGAAGAGTATTTTTGTTAAGCTACTATGGCTCATATTTGGAAAAAAACATTCACAGCCTTTATTACAAAATCAAAATCACACGGACAATTGAACGTACTCCACTCATAAATATTAGACTGCACGTACCAGACCCACACGTTGAATGTTCAGCATTAAGATAAGAGTGACTTTTCCCCCATTTTATGGTCAATCCAGATATTAGACTTTTCAGTCTATGATTCTTCAAATCTCTTCTTGCTATGTAAAAACTAAATGTATTCTTTATACTTCTCTGAGGTATCAGTACCATTAAAACAAATGGGTCAATAACTGCTTTTCCTTGCTCATTTTCTCCTTCTGATTCCTAAATGAATTTACTAATCTATCCCAACCTCAGCTTCTTCATCTTTCCCCATCTGATATCCTTCCTTTCTGGTTCTCCTCAATAAAAAGAAGTGCTATTCAAAAATATTTGTAGAGTCAGTAGCTATTGATTTCCCATCTAGTCCAGATGGACTTCTACCTTGATTTCTCACCTTATATTGGAAGCACATCTTCCAGTTCTTATACCACATTTTTAATCTCTGCCTCTGTAATAAAATCATACATCAGAACTGGAAACAAGCAACCATCTCCCAGCTTCCAAAAATGTCCAAACCTTCTTCAGCACAAGACTACAGTCCCATATTCATACTTCTCATGTTAGGAAAACTTCTTTAAAAAAAATTACTTTCAATTCACCATGTATATGCAGTAATACACTATATTATCCAATAAGCACTGTAGCTTTTTATCTGGCCACACCACTGTAACTACTCTATTTACCCTTAGTGATAATATTCTAACCAGCACAAAGCCAGCCTAACAGGTGCTAATTTATAGATCTAACAAAAGCTTTTGACATTACAAACCACTGTCTCTGCTTAGAGTCAGTAATTACTGTCAGAATTAGTACTAATACCCTTGGATAACTTCAAGACTTCCTTTTGCTCAGAACATTCAAAGTCATTATAGTCCCAAGCACCGCTTCTACCGCCATTGAATATCTCAGGGCTCTATCCTATCTTCTTTGTTCTTATCTATCTTTAAAAATAAGTAACTTCAGGCCTCCTTCACATTATAGTTATTCTCTACCAAGATAGTATAAGAAAATTATCTAACCTTCTGTCTTCCTCTAGCTACAAGAGTGAATTTCCTTCTCAGCCTGAAAAAAGTAAAAAAAAAACAAAACAAAACAAAAAAAACAAAACTTGATATTTGGGACCAGATAAAAACTAAAGTCCCCAGAGATCTAAAATATCACTCCTGTAATTACAATATCTAGCCAGGCCCTCAACTAAACTTCTGGCACTATATTAACATAACAAAAGCCAAAACTTAGAAAACACTGTTCTGGGCCAGGAAGATTTTAGACTTTTTTCTTCTCGGATGTTCAAAGGTACTTTCTAGGCTATTGATCTGTGAGGGTCTTTTGAATTCTAGCCTTATATTCCCATGTTTTTAGTCTTTATTTTTCATATGAATAGTCCAGATGTGGGCAGAACAAGGATATGCTGTGACAATTTGTTGCCACTATCTTTGAGGAACATGGGTGGTAAACTGGAGGGGGAGTGAATTTGTGTTTTCCCAACCATACATCCAATTTGCATTTGAACAGGGTAAGAGAGGTATTTTGCTTCATGTGTAGTAGAATTGGTTTCATAGAAGCAGTATTTTCTGTGAATCATGCCTGTCCCTGCATTGTGTCCTGTTTAGGTTGCAAGTAATATTGAGATTCCTTGAATTCATGCTCTTACTACCACTGGGCTTGCAAATATATAGCAGCTCTGAGAGAAAGGTGTCAGTTGAGGCTCTGTAAGGAGGCAGAGGTCACCTCTTAGTAGGCTGTGAGATATTGAGAAAAGGGATAATGCTTTGAGGAGTCTGTTGTTTTATGACTTAGGCCCTTGATTTTCTTAATAATAAAGACTTGTGGTTGTTCCAGTTGTGCAAGTGTTTGGACAGGTATATACTGAAAGGGGAATTATATTCAGTGATCAGACTAATGAGAATGATTATCTACAAATCCTGATACAAAAAAATCCTGAAATAAAAAAAAAAACATACAAAACACCAACACTCTCATGTGACTGATGTGTGATTGTGGGACATTAGGGGTAGGGGGCAGGTCGACGTGTGATGTTAGTGTTAGTTAGGGATAGGTGTGTTGGTTAGGTTAGAGGGGTGAGGGAGGTGAGGTGATTGTGTGATAGTATTTGGTTAGGTGGGTTAGAGGTGTGTGGTTAGAGTTAGGAGGCAAGTGGGAGTTGAGGTTATGAGAAATGTTAGGGTTAGGGGTGGGTGGGTGTGGTTGATGGGGGGTAGTGTGTTTGGTGAGTGATGGTGCGATAGTGACAGGAGATGGTTAGGGGGAGATAGGAAGAGAGTTAGGTTAGGGCAGCACAGGAGGAGGAGAGTGTAGCGATAGTGTGAGGACCTTAGGGTTATTAGGGTAGTGGTTGGGTAGAATATGGATAGATAGGTGATGTGTGTGTAGTGTAGTGTAGCTGCAATATAGTCTGTTGGTGTGTCCTGTATTTTTCAGTATTATAGAGATTCAAGATTATGAGAGTTTTCAGTTTTTTTGATTTTGGATTTTGTGTTCAGGATTTTGAGATTCAGGATTTTGAGCTTTCAGGATTTTAAAGGTGATCCATCTCTGGACATGTACACCATACCTTAAGAAATAAGTTTTGCAATGAAAAAAGGACTTCCTTATAATAGTGGATACATGGTGGTCAAAGAACAGTTTATTGTCAATATAGCTTCCCAGATCCCTGACTACTAGATCAACTTTCATGGATGTGTTGTCAGTGTGATAGTTACAAGAGATGTCATGCTTGCCAGAGGATACTCTCATACATTTCTTGGCATTCACATTTAGCCTATGATTTTGACATCATCTGTTTGTTTGGGAAAGGCCTTCTTTGGGGATTGTGGGGTCCTCTGAGAAATTTATGACAGCACAAGATTTACAGTCATCTGCAAACTTGGTCAGCTATAAACTGAAAGGAAAACTGTGGTAAATAAAGGTATTCTACAAGGTCATCTTTAGAATTGCTTACCATTAATTTCCACTGGTTTTAAGAAGAACCTATCAACCCCACAAATAATTTCCAGTTAGATCTCTAGGTTCATGATCCTCTTCTGTAACAGAGAGAACGTTATTACTATTCACCTTACAAAAGCAAAATGGCTACCCAAAGAGCACAACTACTTTTCCAATGTCTATTCTTCAGACTACTAAATCACAAATTTTTCAGTACTCTGTCAAGTATGCTTACAGTTAGAGTTTGTACTAGGCTAACTACCCTAGTGCGCCATTTTTTTAAACCTAGCCAATTACCCCATGTGAGAATCAAATGCTTCACCTTGTGTCTGTAAAATAAATACCTTAACCATTATGCCAACCTCCACATACCATCTGAGATCTCCTCTTTTATCTAGTACTGTCCTCCTACCATCTGGTAATAGATTACACTGTAATGACTACACATTTTCTCCAGGGCCTAAGTTTTGGGAATCCTTGTCTTTCAAACTAAAAGGCATTCAGTCCTTTCACAGAATTCATTCACAGCTAAAATGGTATTTAACAAAGTCTGCTAAGTGTACCTTTTTTTCATATCACAGCTATAACTTAGCTCATTCCAGTCATCAATATTATCTTCACTTCCATGCTAATGTTGGCATTTGCGGCTATTAAGTATGCGCACTTCCTTATTTTATTTTGCCTTGAAGTACCACCCCCTTCTCATTTTACTATCCCTTATTTCCCTTCCCTTTGCCTACAGATTAATACTGTATATATTAGGATGCATAGGTTTGTTTTTCTCTTAAATAATTTAATCGTATTCTGCATATATATGCCACTTATTTCCTGTCATTCCATTTCTGTCTACTATGTTTTCATATTTCGTATGTTTGTTCACTTCTCATTGCTTCTATCCCAGGCTCTGCCCTGTAAATGATCCATATGTATAAATGCTCTAACCCAGTTAATGAGTATCTCTCTGTCTATCAGAATATCTATGCGTCTGCATGTGTATGTGGGAGAATATGTGTAGACTGCATACTAACTGTCGAAAGATGACTTGTTGAACAAGAAAAAAAGCTGGTACAGCCAATTGACTGTACCAGCTTTTGTACTGTTTGAGATAATGGTATAGTGTGGATTGGGGAATTTGCTCCTTCCTCGATGTATTGCTATCTCAGAGATGGTATATATAATTAGCAGAAAGTCTAGGGGTGCAGGGAATGGGCTTGCCTCTGCAAAAAACAGTTTTTCTTCTTTGTTTTATTTTCAATAGGCTGCTGAGTGACAGGTTGTGCTTGATCAGTTGGCTTTCATAGGTTTGTAAGTTCATAGGTAAGTACTAGTCGAGCTGCCCTTGTGGACCATTTTAACCCTAGCCAGAATCCCTTTTTGTGCATGAATTAACCTATCCCATTTGGTTAGAGATAGACCTTACCCATCCCTTGGTCGATAATTATATATTACCCCTAATGAGAATAACTGGGATTATACCATTGGTAATATGAAGGGACACGTGCATGGAATAAAGCATTTAGGACCTGTCTGTTTCTGTTAGTAGTACAGGGGACAGTCCTGGGGTAAATTTTCTGTTTCTTATCCATAGATCAAAGTTTCACATGAATGCAGACAGGGATGAAATTTGTTTATGTGGATGGAAAGTTGTTCCAGAGCAACAGTATCCTCTGTGAGATATACCTCTCCCCAAACCATTCTGTTGATGTTGTAGAAAAGATTTAGATCCATAGACCAAGTATTTCTGATGCAGTTTGACTTGTTGATGTCCTGTAAATCCATCAATATTGGATCAGAGAATGCTTTGTATGCCACACACAGGTCACCTCCTAGCAGTCTGTAGGATACCGAGTATAGTGACAGGGCTTTGAGTCAGTCTATGTAGGATATGTTGCTTAGGCCTTGCATCCTTTTAGTAAAATATCTCTGTGGGTGTTCCAATTGTTGCATGTATCTGGACAGATACATGCCAAAGGGAGCATTATATTCAATGAATGGCCTAATAAGGACTGAGTAAGTTGTGCATTATAGAAGGACTTTCTTACAACAATGGACACATGCCAGTCAAAAGTTAGGTCCCTGTCCATATAATTTCCCAAACCTAGAACAACTGGTTCATCTCTTAGGGGTGTATTTTCGATGTGGTAGTTCCCTGGGGTAGATGACTTCCCAAAAGGATACAATTATGTATTTTTTGCATTTAGTTTCAGTCCATGATTTTGACACCAGTTATTTATTTGAGACAAACTTCTTGCAAGATGGATGAATCATTTGGGGATTTAATGACTGCTCCTAGGCTGCAGTCATCTGCAAACTTAGACAGCCAGAGTCCTTTAGCAGTGACTTTTACTTCAGGAAAGTAGATGCCAAACAGGAAAGGTCCCAGCACAGAACCCTGGGAAACTCCACCAGTGACTGGTCTCTTTGTGGAGATAACATCTCCTATTTTGATTTCCTGTGAGCTACCTGTGAGCCAGTTGACAATTCAGTTGGTGACATAGGGGTATATTCTAAGTTTATGTAGGTATTCTGCTCTGCCTGAGTGAGGAGCTGTGCCAAAAGCTTTGACCAGGTCGAGGTATACAGTGTGTACCATTTTGCCTTCATCCATTGCTTTGGTGACCTTTCCACCTGGTAAGTAAGCATGACCAGCCCTTGACGAATTCAAAATGATATGGGTCAAGTGTTTTTACGTTCCCTATGTCCTGATTGAGTAGATTCCTGATAAGTCTTTCCATGACTTTGCATATGAGGTTGGTCAGATTTATGGGTCTGTAATTGCCTGGGTCTGGGGAAGGCTCTATTTTATGCAGTTGAACAACTGTAGCTGTTCCCATTCACTTGGTACAAAAGCAGTATTGAGGTTGAGACTGAACAGTATTTCTAGGGATGTGGCTAAATTATGCTTCATGCTATTTAAGATGCATCCAGGGATATTGCCAAGACCAATTGATACAGTATTTTTAGCTTTTGATAACACATTTAGGACTTAATCTTGTGTGATAGCTGGAGGCAAGCCAGTTTCATGTATATCTTGAGGGAGAGACAGAGTTGAAGAGAGGAGTAAAGTTAGAGCTAAATTTATTGACCGGTACATTAGCCATATCTTCAGTCTCAGTGCAGGTAACATTGTCCACAATCATCTCAGTGCATTACTGCATTAAGCTTTTGAGATTATGAACATAACTAACAAATGCCTTGTGATTGTCTTTGGCTTGGCCATTTTAGCCTCAAACTTGGCTTTGGTGGATTTTTATTAAGTTCCTGAGTTGTTTGTTTATTTCACTGACATAGACTCTAACATTCTGGGAATTAGTCTTCTTACTTTTGGTCAAAATTACTTTCCTTTTGTTATAAAGCTTGTTGATATTAATGGTTCTACCATGTATTTTGTTGTTTTTGGGTTTGTCCTGTGCTTGTTTCTATGGGGTATAGTTGCCTCTGTGCAGCTGTTGACATGCTTGTAAAATGTGGTGCTGTACGTTTCTGCATATTCAGTGGAGTTAACTGGATTTGGTGGGGATTTGAAGCTTGCCAATGTATCACTTGGGAGTACATAACTTTTAATAATGTGAATGTTAGATATCTATCGATCCTTATATATATATATATATATATATATTTTATATATATATATATATATATATATATATATATATATATATATATATATGTGTGTGTGTGTGTGTGTGTATCTATTTCTATATCTATATATCTATATATATATATATATATATATATATATCTATCTATCTATATATATATATATATATATATATATATATGTGGGTCTACTTCACTTGACCTAAATTTCATTTGACTGACACCCATTTAACTGACACCCATTTGACCTAAATTTCATTTGACCTAAAACTCATTTGACTGACACCCATTTCACCGACAGCTTACAATGCTGAATTGCATCATACTAAATCTTAAACCATAGACAAGCACACTTAGAGCACCAATAACTAACCCTTTCCAGAACTTAAAAACTACTTACTAACCCTCTTAACAGAAACGAGACAATGTACAACCAAACTAGGTGGGGGTTAGCACCCCCCACACCCTCCAATTATATATACTAACTCCAGGATCGCACTACAGTGAGGAAAATGTCATGTACCTTTAACTTGCCTTACAGTACTCTACAAGCTGCCACTACTGCTGGGAACACACAAAATATTTGCCAAATTACTGTAGATACTGCCCATAAAAATGTAACTAGAAATACCCACATTTAGAAACACCACAACACTACTTTCTACATGACTATCGGAATTCTAACAGTCAGCACTATAAGGTACAGTAATTCTTTTTTATCACACACAAGTCACAGGTGAAGGAAAACCCACAACAAGTCTATGTCTTACATGTCGGTGAAATGGGTGAAAGTCAAATGAGTTTTAGGTCAAATGAAATTTAGGTCAATTGGGTGTTGGTCAAATGAAATTTAGGACCCATATATGTGTGTGTGTGTGTGTGTGTGTGTGTGTGTGTGTGTGTGTGTGTGTGTGTGTGTGTGTGTGTGTGTGTATACATATATACTTTGTGTGTGTGTGTGTGTGTGTGTGTGTGTGTGTGTGTGTGTGTGTGATATATATATATATATATATATATATATATATATATATATATATATATATATATATATATATATATATATATATATATATATATATATATATATATATATATATCTATCAAACTTGAGTTTTCAGAAACTCGAAACTGATATGGTCGAGACCATAGGATCGTGTTTCTGAAAACTCACAGCTTTTAAATGGAGATTGTGGTGTAGTGAGGATTGGGGAATTTACCCTTTTCCCCACTGCTCAAAATAGGGGAAGCTACCTCCACAAAGAGACCAGTCACCAATGGATTCCCCAGGGTTTAGTGCTGGGAACTCTCCTGTTTGGCATCTAATTCTCTGAAGTAAAAGCCAAACCAAAGCGCTCTGGCCGATTAAATTTGCAGATGACTGCAAGCTAGGAGCAGTTACTGAATCCCCAGATGGTTTAGCTGTTCTGAAGGAAGGTTTGTCCCAAACAAATAACTTGTTCCAGAATAATGGAATGAAACAAAATGCCAGAAAATGTATTATTGTATCCTTCAGGAAGTCATCTACCCTGGGAGACTACTATACTAAAAGTGTACTGCTGACAGTTATCCCATTTGTTTGGGATTTAGAAATATATGTGGCAGTGACATAACTTCTAACCAACATTGTCCTCTGTCATAAGAAAAAACCTTCTATATTGCACAGCTTATAAATTAAGGGATTGTGACTAGATCTAGAGATGTCATTGTCTCCCTTTACTTATTGTCTATTAGGCCAGTCATTGAGTATAAAGCCCCCTTTGTCATGTATCTGTCTAGACACATGCAACAACTGAAATTCCCTCAGAGATACCTTACTAAAAAAATTCAGTGCCTAAACAATATGTCCTATGTGGGCCACCTCAAAGGCCTGTAACAATACTCAGTATCCTACAGACTGCTAAGAATGACCTGTGTCAGGTATACAAGGCATCCTTCAACTTAATATTGATAGACCTACTGCACATCAGCAACTCAAATGGTATCAGAAACTCTCATTCCAAGGATCTAAACTTATTGTACAACATCAATAGAATGGTTTAGAGGAACAGGTATATCTTGTAAAAGATACTGATGTTCTGGAACAGGCTTCCCACATCCATATGAAACAAATCTCATCCCAGTCCATATTCAAGTGCAACTTGGTTCTATGTATGGAAAACAGAAAATTTGCCACAGGACTGCACACTGTACTACTATTGGACAGGGGCAGCTCCTAAATGCTTTATCCCATGCATGTTTCCCCTCAAATTATCCATGGTATGATCCCAGTTATTCTCATTACAGGTAACATATAAATCTGAAGTAGTTGACTTCATTCATTCTGCACATATGGGTATATGGATCCGATTCGGATCCGAGCCAGCAAAAACTTTTCAAGCATCAGCTCCGAGCTCCAAGTTCCTCCCCTACCTATATATTACCTCACTTCCTCCTATCTAGCCCCAAATCTCATTTGCTGCTCTATGAGTCAGCATCGTGGTCTCTGAGCTCTTAGCTAGGTGGTAAGGTTTTTGGTACCTTTTGCTATTTGTTGAGTGTGAATTCCTTCCCCTTTTCCTCCCTTACATCGCATTTGGTCGTCGTGTTATTAAAAAAAAAAAAAAAAAAAAAAGTTTTTAGTTTTTAGTTTGTATTCTCTAGTGATAGTTTTGTGTTCTGGTTCCAGCCTAGGCCCATCCCGGTTTAGTGTGCGTGTGTGTGTGGTCCATTTAGGGCTTTTTTTTGTCATTGTTATGGCTGAACAGACTAAGGTTCTCTTCAAAAAGTGCACAGAGTGTGGTCATAAGCTTTCTCCAGCCGATGGCCACACTCTGTGTGTTCTATGCTTAGGGGTCACCCTTCTGTCAGTATCCTGTGACATTTGTTCGGGGTTTAACCCAAGGGCGTTGAAGGATCGTCGGGCTAAGCTTGTGGCCAAAGGCTTGCTACCTGCTTCTGCTCTGGAGTCTGCCTCGGTTTCCTCTCCAGCCAGTGACTCAGTACAGGCAGAGACTCAACCTCTCACCAGGCCTGCTTCTTCGGAGTCATCCCAGAGAGGTAGGGACAAAAGGGAGAAAGAGAGGCGCCATAAAGAGAGAGACAGGCCCAGGAAAAGGTCTCCGGACAGGGAGTCTTTTTCCAGTCCCTCTGCTAAGATATCTAGGTCTCGTTCTCCTCGGCTCCACTCTCCCCATTTCTCGCCGGAGCCGATGGAGCCATCGGAGCTGAGGCACTCTCCTCTGATCCAACCCAGACCCGAGTCGGTCGCTTCCTCCAGATCAACTCGGAGTGTATCCGAACTTGATATGGACAGGCTTATAAGGAGGTTCACCCAGAACCAGATTCAGATGGGGGTCTTACCAGGACCCTCTCTCATTGGTGAGGGTTCTTCTTCTGCTACTATGTTCCACCCTATTGCTCCTTCCCTGATCCGACCCGATGCTTTGGGGTTTTTGGGTCCGAGACCTTTCAGAGCCGTGGGGTGGGCGTCGATGGTTTTCGTTTCCTCAATGCCAGCCATCACCTTGCGTTCCTTGGATCCAATCTCAGATCCAGGGGACTCTCGGAGATGTGGTTGGGGAGTCGGACCCGAGAGTCGGGATCTCGTTCTTTCGGATCCCACCCTCGGCGCTCGGACTACCCCGCAGTTGGCTCCAGTTCCGGCTTCGGTGCTGTGGAGAGCCTCTCCCTTACGCTCTATGGAGGCGTGCTTTCCATCGGCATTCGGGGCAGTAGAAAGGGTCCTCTCCCAGGGGTTGAGACCACAGCTCACATCCTCGGATCTGGCCCAGACCCCCCCCTCTGATTTTGGATTCTGCTCCCATTGCCTTGTCTCAGGGACAGCCCATGCCAAGGCAGCCCCAGGCCATTCCCCTCAGGGAACCCCCGGAGGCTTACGAATCCTCTCCAGAGAGTCACACTGGAGACGAACCTTGTAAGCGTAAGTGCAAGAGGAGGCACTTGGACTCCCCTGAGTCCATTATCACTTATATGGACTTGGAGGAAGGAGAGGGGTCCCCTGAGATCACCTCCCGAGGATGTCTTGTTTAGAGACATAATGGAGATCCTCCGCCAAAGAGGAGGTTGGTCAGCTCCCAAACCCTCTGCAGATGATTCCGTATTCTTGGATGCCTTTGGCGCGGGCCCATCTACTTCCTGGGTCTCCCCACCAGCTGACCCTTTGGTGGACCTCATCACCACTAGGGCATGGAAGGATCCTGACACCGCAGAGCCTATCCCCAGAAGGCCAGACAAAATTCTTTTTCCACCATCGGACAGGCAGGCATGGTCCAATGGAGCCCCGGTAGATGCTTTGGTGGCTGCAGCTGCCACAAAGAAGGAACTAGCACAGGAGAGTTCCTCGGTTCATCCAACAGACAAGGAGTCCAGGTCGATGGATCATTTTGGGAAGTGCATGTACTCATCAGCAACATTTTCTATTCATGCGCTGAATTACTTGGCACATGTCTATCAGAGCTAACTGAGTCACCCCTGGAATCTCTGTCGCAGCAGGACAAGCAGTCCTTTACTGCCAAGATAACTACACTGAAATCACTGACTAATACCTCTATGCGTCTCCTCTCTCATGCCATGGAGGGTGATGCTAGAGCTGCAAGTACAGGCGTTGCTTTGAGGTGACACACCTGGATCAGGCTGTGTCAATTTGTGGACCCCTTTAAGGCATCTTTCATCAATGCCCCATTCGATGGATCATCCCTCTTTGGGAAGACCATACGTGACACACTAACCCAGAGTGAGAAGGACAGAAAGACTTTGTCGGCCGTCTGAATCCACTTCTCTAACCCCCAGAGGTCCTATTCGAGGAACCAAAAGGGGCAAAAGAAGATGTGGTTCCGGAAATCACAGTCCTTTCGTGACACTCAGGAGTATTCGTCCCCCAGAGGCCGAGGGGGACAAGACCAATGCCGCCCCAGGGGCAGAGGGGGGTCCCAGAAATTTCAGGTCTAGGAACCTTTTTCCGACAGACCTGCTCAGCAACCCTGAGGGGTTGCCCGGCTGCTCTACTCTGGAGGAAGTCGGGGGAAGATTTTCCTTGCATTCAGCGGCATGGGAGTCCATTACTGCAGACTGCTGGGTGTTAAACATCATATCCAGAGGATATTGTATCCCCTTCATTTTACATCCCATATCTCCAGCTCGCCTTCCAGATGTCCCACCCACTCACAGGGAGGCTGCAGCTTTAGAGGTTTTGAAGCTGTTACAAAAACGAGCCATTGAGTCGGTCCCCCAAGATCAATCCGGATCAAGCATCTACTCCAGGTTCTTTTTTGTGCCAAAGAAGATGGGGGACCTCAGGCCCATTCTGGACCTGTCTATCCTCAACCTGTCGGTAGAGAAACAAAAATTCCAGATGGTCACTCTTCAGTCCATTCTACCATTTCTGAGAGAATGCGACTGGATGTGCTCGTTAGACCTCCAGGACACTTACTATCACATCAAGGTCCACAGGAGCTCCAAGAGGTTTCTCTGCTTCTGGCTAGGGGCCAGTCACTTTCAGTTCAGAGCCCTACCCTTTGGTCTCACCACAGCCCCCAGGGTGTTCACCAAGGTTATGGCGGTCGTAGCGGCTCACCTGAGACTTCAGGGCATTCAGGTATTCCCCTACCTAGACGACTGGCTCTTCACTGCATCCACCAAGCGTCTCCTGTATCGTGCCCTACACTACTTTCTTGGTCTGGCTCACAAGTTAGGCATCTCGATCAACCTCAACAAGTCCCACCTGACTCCGGTTCAGATCATAGACTTCATCAGGGCTCAGTTGGATTCAATTCAGTCAAAGATTTTTCTTACACCGGAAAGGATAGCGAATCTCAGACTCCATGTTTCCGTGATCTTGGATCACGTGGTCGTCACAGCAGCCGAAGTTCTCAGGGCCCTTGGTTCCATGGCAGCAGCAATCTCTATACTCCCTCTTGCATGTCTTCACATGAGAGTCCTTCAGTGGAATCTGGCAGTCCAATGGTCCTGGCTACACCTTTGATGAGTTTCCACATCCGTATCAATCAGGCATGCAGAACGGCACTCCTATGGTGGCTTCACTCTGCGGACATATTTGTGGGACACAGCTTTCTAGCCCCTCAGGCTCAAGCCATGGTGACCACAGATGCTTCCCAGCTCGGGTGGGGGGGGCACTTCCTGGGAAGAACGGTCCAAGGCACGTGGTCCCCTCCAGAGACCAAGCTACACATCAACGTCCTGGAAATGAGGGCAGTTTTGTTAGCATTGAGAGCCTTCCACCCGGTCCTACCTCCGGGGACGATAGCCATTCAGTTAGACAGCATGTCTGTAGTCTGGTATATAAACAAACAGGAAGGGACCCGATCTACCCCCTTTTTTGCGAGGCCATGAGAGTTTCGGAGTGGGCCATATCCACCAGCCGGTTTCTCGTAGCAATGCATATCCCGGGAAGCTCCAACATTCTGGCGGACAGTCTCAGCAGGGCTATCCTTCTTCCCTATGAGTGGTCCCTGAAACAGTCAGTGGCGGAAAAGATCTTCCATGTTTGGGGTCAACCTTGCTGCGATCTCTTCGCATCTCCTTCCAACGCGAAGTGCAGCAAATTCTTCGCTCTGATCCCCCCTCTGGGAGATGCCCCCAGGGACGCTCTAGTCCAGGCTTGGCCTCCTGGGCTACTGTATGCTTATCCTCCATTGCCTCTGGTTCCGAATTTCCTTCAGAAAGCTTTCCAGCTGCAGTGCAAAGCCATTCTCATAGCTCCCTTCTGGCCGTGTCAAGTATGGTTTCCCTTCCTATGGTCTCACCTGTTGGCCCCTCTATGGGCTCTAGATCCATGTCCGGATCTAATTTCTCACCCGTCGGGCTTGCCCCTGCCCAACCTGGGCAGTCTCAAGCTGACGGCTTGGCTGCTCCAGTTCCCATGATCATCAGGACTCCCGGACTTTTGTCTCCTGTTAAGAATATTCTGGTAGCTTCTCTTAAGGCCTCCACTAGGAAACTGTACAATAGCAAGTGGAAATGTTTTTGCGTTTGGGCCTCTCAGAGCAATCAGAACCCGTTTACAGCCCCTGTTCCGGTCATACTGGATTTTTTGGCAGATCTTTTTCAGTCAGGCTCTAGTGCTTCCACCATCAAGGTTCAACTGGCTGCCATCTCTAATTTTCATGTGGGTGAAAATAAGGTTGCTCTAGCTTTGGCCAAACTCTGTAAAGCCTTCCTAAAGGGCACTTTTTTATTGCAACCTCCAGTTAAAGAAATAGTGCCCCCTTGGGATTTGACTTTAGTCCTTCAGGCCCTAACCTCTCCCCCTTTTGAGCCATCCAGTTCAGTTCCGATGAAGTTCCTGTCGTGGAAGACAGCATTCTTGGCCACCATCACTTCGGCTAAAAGAGTTTCTGAGTTGCAGGCATTATCCTCCTTGCCCCCCTATTTCGTTTTTCACAAGGATAGGGTTTCATTGCGCACGCACCCTTCTTTTCTTCCCAAAGTGTCTTCAGCAGCCAATATTAATCAATCCATAAATTTGCCAGTTTTTCTTCCCAAATTTCCGGAATAGGGGTGAGCGTAAGCTTCATTTGTTGGATGTCCATAGACAGCTTCATTTTTACCTCCATAGGACTAAACCCTTCCGGAAGTCAGATCAATTGTTTGTCTCTTTTTCTAAACCATTTTTGGGCAAAGCAGTTTTGAAAGTGTCCTTAGCAAGGTGGATCACCCTGTGTATTGCGCAGGTCTATAAGGACAAAGGGTTATCTCCTCCTGGTGTATTGAAGGCTCATTCCACTAGAGCTATGGCCACTTTTGCAGCTTTCTGGTCGAGAGTTTCATTAGATGATATTTGTGCAGCAGCGACTTGGGCAAATTCGCACACATTCATCTCCCATTACAAATTGGATCTTATTTCTAGAGGGAGAGCATCCTTTGGCTCTGCGGTGCTCAGAAATATCCTTCCATAAGGGCCTCCCAGGAATTCTAGTAGCTGGGGACTCTGTCCCATATGTGCAGAATGAATGAAGTCAACTACTTCAGATAAAGAAGTTATGTTCTTACCATAACGTCCCATCTGAGTAGTAGACTTCATTCTTTTGCACTTTCCTTCCCTCCGCCCCCCTCACTCTTCAGGTTATTCTGTTTAGGGTTTTTGGTTACGTCGCTTTTTAGTGACAGCAAACTTGATTTGGGACTAGATAGGAGGAAGTGAGGTAATATAGGTAGGGAAGGAGCTTGGAGCTTGGAGCTGATGCTTGAAAAGTTTTTGCCAGCTCGGATCCGAATCAGATCTGTATACCCATATGTGCAGAAGAATGAAGTCTACTACTCAGATGGAACGTTATGGTAAGAACATAACTTCTTTTTATCAACCATGGGATGAGTAAGGCTAATCTATAACCAAATGGGATAGGTTATTTCAAGCATGAAAAGTGAATTGGCAAGGTTTAAAATGGCCTGCAAGGGCAGTTAGCCTAGTACTTAGCTTATAAAACTATGAACCTATGACCATATATACTTGTCCCAGTTGTTATTTATTTTTCCCCTTTACTTTTGTACAATATCATCAATTCTTTCCAGATGATGTCAGCAGTTATGTACTGATATTCATGCCTGAAAAGGTCCAGTTTTGTGACTTCTGGCTTTAACTCAATGTAGTCTGTACTGCCAATTATATATCTAAGTTGTCATTCACAATGTCCCCTAAAGATAATGTGGTAAGCCAAGTGGAAAGTGGTATTCCAATAAAAGCAAGCAAATAAAATGATGTGAGTATAGTGACCAGTATGGCATGTAAAGTGACCACTGTGGCAGAAACACTAAGTACTCCTCTAAGTCTACTCAAAATGATAGCTGTGCATCAGGTTTCTAAAAGTTTGATCAAGGAAATTGATGCTTGGCTGATCATCTTGAAAAGACTTAGAGGAATATCTATTTTTATATACTTAGTGTCAATGTGCCACACTGGTCACTGTGCTTACATTGTTTTATCTACTTGTGTCTACCGGAATACCATTTTCCACTTGGCGTATCCTTATTGAAGTTTGTTTTCTTAATTTTGGCTGGTGATTTCATTAGCATAATCAGGTTTGGATACCCAAAACAAGGGTTTGTTCAGCTCAGGCAACCTTTAGATTGGACTAACAAAAGTGTGGATGTTGGTCCAAGTAATCATGCACAAGTGCTGGCATGTGAGTTTGAAGCTGAGGTGCTGCAATGGAGTTATGTACTGGATACATGGCAACCTCTAGACACAAATCTGACAGAGCTGCAGGGCAGAGACCTTGACTGAGAGGTTCCATCATATGCTGTGGAAAGTTGAGGAAGCCTACTTGCCTTATTTTTTGGTTATTCTCCCCATTCCTTGTAGCACATTCTTAGAATCACTGAGTGTGCAGCCTAATCATCCAGCATGTGTGGGGACAGTCACCTATTCATGTCTAGTGATATACCTAGTGTGAGTCTGGTAAGTCTTTACTATTGTGCACATGGTGGCATACATGGATGCTATGTGAGCCACCGTACTTTGCATGAGAATCACCGTGGCATTGTCTGTTGCCAACATCATTCCCGTGTATTGATGAAATTCTTCATGTTTTCCCTGCAATGCTCTAACCATCTCTACCTGATTATTTGTTGTTGTGGCCTGTACTTGAACTATGTTACAGGACATCTGAAATATGTCTTCGCCTTGCACCTGTTTGTTCAAGCCTGACATTGGGTATTGCTAACACTAAAATGGTAGCATCTTCCTCAAGATGTTCATGATGTTTGCAAGACACTGGTGTTGGGCTTCATGGTGTCCTCTCCCCCTTTTGTAATGTTATGTCCTCATTCTGCTGAGTGTGTAAGCCCATGTCACTGTCTTTGGAATTATCCAGTTGTTGTGGGAGCTGGGGGTTATGCCAGAATACTTTGTGATTGTCTGCCGGTTTCCTCAGGCTGTGCCATGACTATGAAAGCTTTGGCATCATTGTAGTCAGCCATTCTGCTGCCAACATCAGCCTGCTGTGCTACCACACTGAAAGTGTTTGGGTCTGGTGCTGGCCCTGTGAAGGAATAAGTGATGGCATGATTACTTATACCTTTGACAATAACAGCAATTTATAAGTAAACAGATTAGCACCACACTTACCCTGCAGATAACAGACACTTTCTTGTAGAGCTGATGTGAATGGGGTACCCTGTGATGGAAATGTTATGAATTATGTGTGCAGAGGTATTTGAAGCAGTATATGTTAGCATGAAGTATTGCCATCAGCTATGCACTGCATGTCTGTAGATGGTGCAGTGGTTTAAAACTGCTGGTGTCCAGATCACTTCTGATTTCTGTGGCATTCTCATCTGCATCAAAGTCATCATCCATTATGGATAGAAGGTACTTTGCATCAGGTGTTAATGGATGGAGTGTGGAGGTGCCTCCCACTAGTGCTGCTACAGACAATTACATTCTGCCTAACTTTGGTCCTTGCACTTTGCATTAGGTCATTTCCTTTTTTCCAGCACTGTGGCAATGTGTGATTTCTTCCCCCTGCTGAATTAATATCAGCCAGAATTTTGATTCTATGCCTTTGCTCTGTCTGCTTGCTTTGTTTCCCTTTGCCAAACTGACGTTTCCTGTATAAACTTAGAGCATCCATGAGGATGTGGTAGTCTCTCCAGTATCTTGATCCATGCTGCTCCAGCATATTGGAACCTGAAAGCACATATTTTGTCCCACAATTAAACTTGTCAACCACACATGACAGTTTACTAATAGTTTACTAATACAAATGACATGAGTACTGACCGAATTATTACTTGTCCTTTCAAAGTCATTCCAACATGTACTTAACTGTGAAGTGTTGTGTATAACTGCTGTATGTTATGGTATGCTTCTAGGTAGTTTGTGGTACAGCATAATTGTTCTTGTACCAATGCCTTATTTGTCTGTAACCATTACCAAAGTAATTTAAGGCCAGGCAGCAGTAAAAATTGCACCTTAGACATTGTAGGTCCTGTCATTAATAATGCTTTAAACTACTATTACCTTTTATGTCTTACTGGTACATAAATGCTTTTTGCCAGTAGATCTTCCATAATTTTGCAAAATGTTGTGCTGTCCTACTACTTTCTGCTTACTCCTTCTGTTACTAATGCCTTTCAATTTGTTTAAACTTAACCAAGACTATTGATGATGACTGTGGCTCAGAGCAGTTGAAAATGGTGGCTTTATGTCTATTGCTGTAAACTGGAGGAGATTTAGAAACATATTAAGCAAATGAAGCTCGCCTAAACTGAGCTAAGCTGAGCTCTGTGATTTGTACTGCACAGTGTTGATCCCCTCCAAATGGTGGAAAATGACTTTGGCTACTTGGAGGCGAGTTGCTGATATGGGCGCTGAGTGCAGGAATGTGAATGAGGTAATAGTATGCCTCAGTTACACCAATGTGTGCTGTATCTTCAGTAGATCTGTGTAGTTTATAATCTTTAAATTGACCTTGATTCTGTCATATTACCACTGCATTATTAACACCCTTACTGTAGTTTAAAAAATATCTATATTTTATGGGAAAGGGGGGAGAATAAAAAGGACAGAGCTGAGTAATGCTACTGCTAAACGGCTCCCTATCAGATGATGAAAACGCCATTTCCACGAATACGAAATGATCGACACGTATTGTGCGAACTATGTAAACGCCAAAGGTCCAAAACAGTGAAATCCGAAATGTCAAAGTGTTTTGGTTGGCTCGTCTGCGGTATAGCTCTGTAAGGTAAGTGTGCAATAGGTATGGACTTTAGGGTAGGGTGCGGATTAAGGTAAGTGTATAGATAGGTAATATATGTAAGATTTAGTGTAGTTAGAAGTAGGGTTTTGTTAAATGTTTTTATATGTATTATTTATTTTGGTAGGGTATACCTCCGTAGGGGAAGTGTACGGTAGATACGGACCTTAGGGTTAGGGAGGGGTTAAGGATAGTGCATAGATAGTTGTGTATGTGGGGTTTAGTGTAGGGTTAGAAGTTTGGTTTTGGTGCTTTACTTTAGGGTTAGGAGTAGGGTTTGGTTAGTGTATTTATGCGGTTTATTTATTTTCACGACAGACCAAGTAAAGTAAAAACTAAACCAAACCAAAAGAACAGAAACCTTCCAGTCGCTCTCCGGTAGATAAAAAAGTATTGTCGATGTAGAACAATACTCAGACACTTACTGATAATCACTGAATGACCGTGCAGTTTGTTCAATATTAAGTATTTTGTATTTTCATTTTTTAATTCTGTCTCCATATTTATCAGTATTAATTCATTGCTGAGTAGCGATTTAGCAAGACTTTTTTATGGAGCATTCAGCTGTTGGAGGTTGCAGTGTCTATATGTATATACATTTTAAACATTTTTAAATATTTTAGCATACTGATTGTTTTAAATGTTGTCAGCTTACAGCTTTTACAGTTTTTATTTGATTTGTTCAAGATATTATACCTTGAATTTACCTGATGTGTTCTTAGAATTGTATTAATATAATTTTTTGTTATAAACCATGTGAGGGGAGTTAAAATTATAAGTAAGGTTTTGAATGTCCATGACGTGTTTTCCGTTCTGAGGAAGTTGGTTTTCATTAACCGACGAAAAGCTGGATGTTTTAAGCTTAAAAATAAAGTGTGGAGTGTAATTTACGTTCCTCGAGAATTTATGACATCTTACTGACTTTTTTATCTACTGGAGAGCGACTGGAAGTTTCTGTTCTTTTGATTTTGGTTTGGTTTATTTATTTTGTTTGGGTAGGTGGTATGTAGCGGGTGGTGGGGTTGGCCGACTATGACAGTTCAATGTTTTAAATTTTGCAGTTTAATGCATTTGGTTTATTCGCGGTTCGATTAATACGTGTCGCTCTTTTGCTATTTGCTGAAATGGATTTTCGCGGAACTGATATAGACCCCTGCTAAACACCTTCTGACTTCTTTGACAATTACTGCAGGATGAAACCACAACATGCATTAAAAAATATCACCCCATGGTAACACAAATAGTGTGTTTAAAAAAGATTTAAAAACATAAACGCATAAATATTTGTGTACATATTAATCTATCTATATCTATATATATATATATATATATATATATATATATAATGTACCATCAGTTGATTGACTAACATGTACATCGACATCCTGAAAGTAAACCACTGTATGTCGAACTGAAACTTTGATGACCTAGTATGCATGCACCAAGGAAGAACCTTAGCACATGCACCTAAAACATTGTTAATATTAATAGTGTGGGTACTACACCTTGTGGATAATGTTGTTGCTGTAAATATGTAGTGAGAGGTTTTAATAAGATTAATGAAAAGAAATACACAATAAAGGGCAATTATTGTTGTCACATGGAACTTATCCCTGTATTCTGTCTCCTAATAAATTAATTGTAATGCATTTTTCACAATATCTACAGATGTGTTATAAACATCTTACTAGTGATGATGTTTATAGAATTGTTGATATGGACAAATATGTCTACTACAGTGAAGTTTGAAGAAGTATTGAGTAAGGGATATAGACTTGGTTACTTTTCAAAAAATGATGTGGAGAAAATGTTTAATTTTGAAAATTGTACAATGGCTTATTTTTATTGTCTGCCTAAGGTACATAAAGTCTTGTGAGATCCTCCAGGACATCCAATAGTATCTGCAAGTAATTATTTTACACATAAATTATAATTTTTTTGTACAAGTATCTGTTGTCTTGAGTAGTGAAATTACCACCATATATTAAAGATACATTTAATTTTTTAGAAAAAAAAATCTGACATTCAGTGAGGCCAGGATATGTACTGGATTACTTTGGGTCTAGTGAGTTTATACACTAACATTCAACATACTTTTGGCCTGAAGTTCTTTCTTTTTTTTTTTTTTTTCGTGGTGAAAGTCCAGTATCAAATTATATTATAGAATTGTTGTATTTCTATTTAATTAATAATTTTTTGAGTTTGATGGGAGGTTATACCAACAGATTCAAGGTACAGCCATGGGGGGCACCTTTTGCCCCCGTGTATGCCAATTTATTTATGGGCCTCTTTGAAAATGAGTATATATATATATATATATATATATATATATATATATATATAGATATATATATCTGATGGAAAATAGATTTTATGCAAGGGGTTATCCAAAGGATCTAGTAAAAGAAATGAAAAAATGAAGTTGTAGCCTCACATACTGGGGGAGGGGTTATAGTAAAGATAAAAATAAACCTAAAGGAAGTCAAGAGAATTTTAATTTGGCTTGTGTATTATCCAATACAGTGGATGAAAGAAATATGAAGCAGATTATTATTAATAACTGTAGGTTTCTTACTAATTTTGAAGAATTGGGAGGAATTATTGGTGAGAAGCCTCAGTTTGTATCCAAAAGGGGGGAAAATTTGAAGGAGAATTTCTATAAAAATAATGACGTTTGATGTGTAAATAAAGGGATGACAAAATGTAGGAGTTGTAAGTTTTGTTCCCTAGTATTGGAAGGTCAAGAAGTATATATAGAGGCTAGGAATTATACAATTTGTTTAAATTCTAGTTTTAATTGTAGATCCAAATTTGTAGTTTACATTGCTCTATGTGATTTATGTAGGAAGAACTACTAGAGAGTTCTGCAAAAGAATGTATGAGCATAGGAGAGCAACAGGGGTACAGGATATGAGTAATGGTTTGGCTGGCCTTGTTCAAGAGAAATCTTGACCAATGGATGGGAGATTGCAGATATACCCCAGGGATTACCTCAGTGTCACTGCTCGACAGAGGCACAGCAAAATAATGGGTATAGTTCCCCATACTAAAGGGGGCTAGGCTTGTAAATGCCCTCGGGCAGATAGCCTAGTATGAACCTATGAACCTATGAACCTATGAACCTAAACATACAAAAACATAAGGATAGTAGTGAAGTGAGTTTTCCCTTTTCAGTTACAGATCACATGTTAAATTATAGTAAAAGGCTAGATGTGGAAGATGATTTGGAGTGGAAAGAATTTTGTTGGCAGATTAGACTAAATGCATGTAATGCTCCTGGTATGAATGATAGGGAGAATTTCAAAAGAAAGGGTTAAAACATTACATATTGTTGAGTCATGTGGTTGGAAAGATGTCATGTGACTGTTTTAAAACATATATAATGTGGGTCTATATTAAATGAACGAACACTTAAAAGGTCGACTACGGTATTATTGATACCTTTTAGGTAAACATTCAGTTTACTGAAAGCTTATAATGTCTAGATTCAAAGTTCCGAAAAGTTATAGCTGGCCAACTCTCAGGAAACTCCTGGCTGACATCAAGGCATTCACATTGTGAATAGCTGTGATAGCTTTGTAAATATAAATAATTTTTTAAGTACTGTATTCTATAAACAGTACGAGCGAATAACATCATGAAATTATAAAGTGTTCTACAACTCAGACATTTAAAAGAAGTAAATGTGCAAATCGTAGCATTTTATTACCTTTCAGTGTTATATAAAACACAGCCAGTTAATGTAGAAGTTGTGATGCACATGCGCTATTCAAGTTGGCTGTTATTGGGCATTCCCTTTTCCTCAATGCAGAGCGATCTCGGAGTTGGTATATTTAGTTAGGGGAGGTGTGGGGGGGCAAAGCACCCCCAGTTGATTAAGGTACTGAAGTTGTGTTTGTTTGTGTATGGCTCCGTGACATACGGCATTAGGAGAATGGTGTTGGCCAAGCAATATTTTTTAAATACATGATTTTCGAATATGTGAGTGTTGGCGTAAATGAACATTCACTTTAAAAGGTGTTGATAATACTGTATTCGACCTTTTAAGCATTCGTTCATTTAATATAGACCGTGTAGTGTGCTTGGGGTCTGGTGTAACATGGTCTGATGAAGTTCCATGGTCTTGGAAACGAAAGCGCTTACCAGATTTATTTTAGATTGTTATATATATATATATATATATATATATATATATATATATATATATATATATTACAGTTTTTTTTTTTAAATATGTAATTAAATATTTTAGGTACATAGATGATTTAATATTCATATGTTGTGGCGGACAAGAACTTGTACCATATTTTGTAGAGTGTTTAGAGACTAATAGGTTTAATTTACAGTTTGATGGTTTAAAATTTGGTCAAAAATATCATTTTTGAGGGCCCTGTTAGAGGGTATGAGTAGTGGTGAGATACATATGAGAATTTATAGGAAATTTGTAGATGGTAACCAATATTTACATGAGTGTAGTTGCCATCCTCCATGTGCATTGTCATCTGTACCATATGGGGAGTTTCTGAGGTTACTTTGACTGTGTAAAAATGATGCAGACTTTTGGGAAGAAATGCAGCTTACATTAGACATGTTTATTAAAAGAGGCTATGACGGGGGAATGCATTAGTAAGTGCTGATATTTTTAAGATAAATAAAGATTAAATAAAATGTGATGTTTATTTTGGTAATGGATATCCAATGGTGGATGAGAGAAAGAAAAAAAACAAATATTTTTTGTGACAACATATAGCCCCCTCAGTATGGAAATAGTGAACCTGGTAACATTTTATTGGAGTTTTTAGTGAAACATAAAGATTTTATTAATGTGTTAAATAAATAAAAACAGGTATCGCATACAAAAGAGGTTGGAATATTAGAGATATGTTGGTTCATGGGAGGTTTTTGCCTCCCATGGACACTATCATAAGTAATGTTAATAAGTGTGGGTACTATACCTTGTGGAAAATGTTGTTGGTGTAAATATGTGTTGAGAGGTTTTAATAAGATTAATGAAAAGAAATACATAGTACAGGGCAATTACTGTTGTGACACAGAAGGGATAATATATGCCCTGAGATGCACTTGTAATAAATGCTATATAGGAGAAAATAAACGGGCTTTATAAACAAGACTACAGGAACACCTGACAGGTAAGAAAATCTAGGGTAGAGAGTCCTGTTGCAATGGATTTTAATTATCACAATAATAATGTAAAAGAACTACAAGCCATTGTTTTAGAAAAAATTGTGTTGGACAATTTGATGATGTGAGTATAAAAATAGATTGTTGACAGACGAGATCAGACAGGAGTCCCCGTGTACTATGATGTTTGCAGATGACATTGTGATCTGTAGTGAGAGTAGGGAACAGGTGGAGGAGACCCTGGAGAGATGGAGATATGCTCTAGAGAGAAGAGGAATGAAGGTCAGCAGGACTAAGACAGAATATATGTGTGTGAATGAGAGAGAGGATAGAGGAATGCTGAGGATGCAAGGAGTAGATGTGGCAAAGGTGGATGAGTTTAAATACTTAGGATCAATAGTTCAGAGTAACGGTGAGTGTGGAAGAGAGGTGAAGAAGAGAGAATACAGGCAAGATGGAGTGGGTGGAGAAGAGTGTCAGGAGTGATTTGTGACAGACGGGTACCAGTAAGAGTGAAAGGGAAGGTCTACAAGAGGGTAGTGAGACCAGATATGTTATATGGGTTGGAGACAGTGACATTGACAAAAAGGCAGGAGTTTGAGCTGGATGTGGCAGAGTTAAAGATGTTAAGATTTGCACTGAGTGTGACGAGGGTGGACAGGATTAGGAATAAGTATATTAGAGGGTCAGCCCAGGTTGGAAGGTTTGGAGACAAAGCCAGAGAGGCAAGATTACGTTGGTTTGGACATGTGCTGAGGAGGGATGCTGAGTATATTGGGAAAAAGATGCTAAAGATGAAGCTACCAGGTAACAGAAAAAGAGGAAGGCCTAAGATAAGGTTTATGGATGTGGTGAGAGAGGACATGCAGGTGGTTGGTGTGACAGAGCAAGATGCAGAGGACAGGAAGAAATGGAAACAGATGATCTGCTGTGGCGACCCCTAATGGGAACAGCCAAAAGAAGATGATGATGAGTATAAAAATAGATTGTTATAGAAAGAATCCATTTTTATATTGAAATATGATATATTGATTCCTAAAGGTCTTAATACTGAAGTTAATTGGAGAGTTTTTATATAATTAATTAATCAATTGTTTAATTATGTTATGTGGTAATTAGTGGTAGTATATTAAGCACTATGTTTTTTTTTGGAAGTGTGTACTCTGAAAAGGCCGAAGAGCCAAGGGACTAGAGAGATTTACTGAATAATTTTTTTCTGGGTTTCCCAGCTTTGTCTTTTTTGAACATTGTTTATATATATATATATATATATATATATATATATATATATATATATATATATATATATATATATATATGTGTGTGTGTGTGTGTGTGTGTGTGTGTGTGTGTGTGTGTGTGTGTGTGTCTGTGTGTGTCTGTGTGTGTATAGGAATGCCGTCCCTTTAACCCAAAAAAGGAAAGGAACAATTTGTACAGGTATTATACTGCAATAAGTATTCAATTTAACTAAAAAATAAAACAATGCTACTAAAAGAAAGGTAGCAGTCCATGTCAATTCTGCAGTTCTATTATTAAACAAACTTCTGCTGCTTTCTTCATGTAATTGCTAGTGATCTGTATGTTTGTGCAGGCTCATGCTCACTTATAAACAATGAAAACAGTAGAAAGAAATCTTAACTTTACACTCTTGTGGCTTCCATCTCACATTACTACATTACTCAATGCATTTATGGCGTGTCAGACAGCCAAACATGTTGGTGGTGTTTTTGCACAGCCCTTCTCTTTCCTGTAATCAGTGCCTTTCACTGGCTTTCATCACATTTACATAAAGGTGCAGAGCCACTCTTCACTGATTGCCCTTGGCACATGCATACTGAGGGTCTGTGAATACTGCCCTTGTATTTGTACAAGACAAATATGTGCCATTGTCAAAATCTGTAAATAAGAGAGGTCCAATGACAGAGCCCTGTGGAATGCTTACATAATGGAGACACTTAACATTGTTGGATAGTTTGAGAACCAGTTGAGATAGTATGGATGAATACTGAAATACATGAAGACTATAAAGAAAAGTTCTAGAAATTCAGCAGTCATAAGTTTAGTTTTATTAAGCTGTGACTTGATAAGGTCAGTGACAACATATATTTCTGTATTTATTCCATGGTGAGATTTAATACTATGGTCTGTGCTACTGAATGGATTGTTATTTTCCATATAAGAGAGCAGTTACCTGTGTAATGCTGTTTGTAATAATTTGGCAAGGTGTACGTGAAGAGCTGCTAAGTGTTAATTAGTAAGCGGTAACCGAAGGGTTTTTCCGTCTAGAGAAGGAGAGCAATCACTTGCTTCCAAATGTCAAGGTCTTAATTCTATTGAATATTTCTGTTGAAGCTTCAAAGAGGCAGGGGTAGGCTAGCTTGTGAAGCATCTCTCTTTAACGCTCTGGTGCACGCTTTCAGTTGCTGTAGTCTCATGACATCATGACATTTCAATGGGCTATAAACATAAGAAGATTTCAGAGGATGTGGGAGGATTTATACAGAAAAGAAAACTCATACTGAAAACCATCTTAACATAAAGAAATAAAGTTTAATCTATAATTCAGCTTGCTTTACCTGTTTTAACTGATATCTCTGATGAGATAGACTGGCCTCAAAAGTATAGGATTAGTTGGACAGGAAAAGAATATAACTGTTTCCTGATTATCAGATGATATATAAAAAGCATATTTGTAACAGAAGAAAAAAGGACCAAAGTAATATTAATCATTTAAATAAGTACACTTAGCAATTTCAGAGTCCTAAGTAGTGAAAAACACAAAGTTATAAACTACTGAGCTATGCAAGCAGCAGCAAGGGCAAGGTGGAATAAAGACACTTAAATAGTTCCAATAACAGTAGGAGTAACAGGTCTAATAAAAATCATTTTCAAGCACACAAGTATGTTGCAGATACATGTAACTTTTTCTGCCTTGTAGTCCAAAGCCTCTTTTAGTGTCCATGCCAAACTTTTAGGCACTCCAGCGTAATCTGAACTGCATCAAAAATGCCTTCCCTATCAGTTCTAAAATGTGGGAGGGAGCATCACAACCAAGGTAACATCCATACACTACTTAAAAATCACCTTTTTAAGTAAGCACATTGCAAATGCAACCTATCAAAATGGCTGGACAGATAGTGTATGCAGAAGGAATAGCGCATCTCATTGAATAATGTTTTATTGAATCTGAAAATATCAGTGGGAGCTTGTCAAAGTTTAATGCTTTTGAATGTCGCTATATGTCTCTGACTGTTAAGTTCATGAAATCTGTTGTGTAGTTTGTTAAAAGTGCAGTATCTAACACTGCATGTACCTTATATAATATGGTAAAATACTGGTACAGAGATATACTAAAGAAAAAATACTAGTTCAGGTAATTTACATGAAAACTGTTGTATAACGGGTTAGAAAATCTATATGTAATAGACATTTATCATATGTAATATGTTAAACAATGTGGTAGAGGCATAGATACTAAAGAAAAAATATGGTACCTGTACTAATTAATGTAAAACCCATAATGAGAAACACTTGAGTAAGAAACCCTGTAAAAAGAAAGGGCTGAATGTACAAAAAATCAGGAAGCTTTTCTCTTGTAAAGGTAGCCTGATGGCAAGAGTAGGAACTTTAGGTAACTTCAGTGTGGCTAGATCCCATGAAAACCTGGCAAACAATCCAGCAGGGGACTGCAGTATAGAGTGCAAATCAATCCTATGAATTGAGAGTTATTTGACAAACTGCAATTGAATGAATTGAGCTCTGATCTATATTGTGTGAAAGGTTTGCGGCAAAGATTGAACTCTTACATTTTGCCATTGCAAATAACGAACCTCTATATTTTGTTACTGTAAACAAGCTGCACTAAACCTGTCAAGTGCGAAGTGCATCCTCTTTGTTGTCTTGTTACACTTATAGAGCAGCAGGCAAAATTTGGCAGTGACTAATGCCAAATTACCTGGACTTTGTTACCATGACATAGCCTGCAAACAAAACTTTTTTGAGTTAACCTTCCCCACCAAAAGCAAAAGAAGGCTGTGCTTTCTGCCTGTTTTGTTTTTTAGCAATGGACTGGAGGAACTAATACCAATATTAGTTAGACTTTAAAATTACAATTGGCTATAAGCTTTTTGATTTACAGAAACAACTGACAGTGTTGTCAGGTGTAATAGTCACTCCAAAGCCCACCCTACGTTTGAAGAAACTCTCAAAGATTTGCAAGCATTGGCTGAGTGGGTAGGCTTTTGAGTCTCTACAACCATGTAATGGATAAATCAGGTTATTGGGAAAAGGATGGATTGACAGAGATCAGACCATCTAAGTTACTGCGTCTAACATTTTTTAAATGTTTCAGTTTCATATGAATATAATTTGCTCACAGATGCATTTTTATTCTGATAGCCAATGTATTACACTTCAAAAGGTATGCCACTCAAGAAACTTGAGCTCAACCTAATCATGAATGTATAGGTTCATAGGTGTATACTAGGCTAATGACCACTGTGGCCTTGTAAGGCTAGCCAAGCATCCCAAATGCATCCCACAAGTTTATTTTGCATTTGAAGTTATTTTAAAGGGTATTTGTAAGCTAGGTTATGATTTGCAGACTACCTGTGCCCATTAGACACATAGGTGTTATACCTAGGGTGAATTTCCCAATGTTCTTCATATTGATCACTGCTGCAGTAGACTTAGCTTTATGGGTTATATCCTGCCAAGGATATATATATAACTGTCGGCCAGCTTGCAAAGCTTTAGGGGAGCCTTCCATGCACCTTAGATGTCAGTCAGCCCAAGTTGAGCTGATTAAAAAGACAGGTTTGGGCAGAAAGCACTTCAGAGCTTTCCTGACGCTGAAGACTTCACTCTTCTGAGGCTTTTGAGGATCAGTGGTTGGCTTGTGCTGTTCCTTTGCAGACAGATAAGCTTCCTTTGAGGAAAAACCCTTCCGTTTTAAAGAGTTGTTTGTTTAATAATACTTTCCTGTTCAGGAAGATTGTTTTAAAGCTAACAGTTTGTGTTTTAACATACTGTCATGAGACTGTACTGAACTTTTAAACAAGAGCGCACTTTTTTTCTTGTCAATTTAAAAGTTGTTTAAAGTAATTGAAAACTGTATTTTCTCTGGAGAAATTGTGTTTGTTTTACTTTTTGGGCTGACAAAGTGATTTAAAGTGTTATGTACTGTGTTTTTGTGAGAAAAAAAGTGACTTTTAAAGACTTACAATTTTTACTGGCTTTTCCTGCTTGTTTTTCCTGGCAGTGAGGCATCATTTTTGGTGCCCATGGAACAAACTACTGGTCCCATGGCGTGTCTTTCTTCCAGCCACAGATAGAAAAAGTTAAGGAAGCAGCCTTTGCCACCACAGCAGGTTAGCAATTTGCCTTAGCTGCAGGTTGATTTCTTTGCTGCAGACATTAGTTGATGTTCTTCGTGTTTCACTGTTGCAGTCATCACACTTAGGGTTATCTGCCTGCAGTTAGCCCTCAGTCGGCCCGAATACAAGAGACTTAGTATTTCTGCACCGGATGCTGTCACTCCAGGACTGACATCAGGTTGTCAAGGGTATAAAAACAGGCAGTCGATGCCATTACATCAGTCTTTCTTGCCGAGGAGCCCAAAGCAGAAGCAATTCGCAAGTGCAGGTCGGCTGCTACCTGAATTTTCGTTTACGAATTCAATAATCCTGAAGTCTTCTAAAGCTAAGTACCCTGTTGAGGATCCTTTTTTCTTGCTCTAACCGATGTCAGAAAAAATTAACAATTGTCTTTCCTGTGGAAAGCAAATACCACACAGAGATTTTCATTCTTACTACGTCACTTGTTTAGGCCCAGACTACGACGTACCTCGCTGTCGGTTTTGTGCCTTGTTCAACGCCCGAACTATTCATTGTCGGGCTCTCCTTGTCACTAAATTCTTTTGTTTTCAATCTCCGTATTCCAAAATGGCTTCGGTAAGCCATCCGACTACTGATATTCTGAAAAAACGTAAGGATAAAGACAGAGACAGACCACATAGGTCCAAAGCTGCTGACAATGCTTCCGTTAAGCTAGTTGCCAGTTCACTGGTACTGAGTGAGGCGCTTTCGCAGTCCCTGATGCCTGCTTCAATGGATTCGCAGGCCTCTATTGAAACCCATTCGGAGTCTGGTATGCCTCAAGACTCTTCTTCGATTATGGAACCTGTGGATATCTCTACCTTGGCTGGGTCCGGAGACGCTATGCAAGCACTAGCTTCTGAGGCAGTTTTTCACTCAACCGATGACTTCTTTTTTACCTAAAACTACCAGATTTCTTAGGCCTAGAGTACATGCTATGCCTAGAAAACTGATGACCAAAGCACATGCACCTACTCCCATGCTACAACGACAAATGCTTAGAATGACAGAAGACCTTATTACGCTGATTAGGGGAAGTCAGCCTTCCCCTGCTAAGAGGAAAAGAGACCAGTCCCCTGCAGCTTCAACAGACCAGAAGTCCAATGACTCTGAGGTATCTGATTATGAAGACATGCCCTTATCTGCTTATGAGGATTCAGATGCAGAGGAATCCATTCCCTCTGCCTCCCCTCCAGAGGATGTTTCATTTGGTGAAATCTTACATACTTTAAGAGAGCATTTCCACTGGGAATGCCAAGACTATCCTCAGTCCAAAAAGAGACTCAGAGAATTCCTAGATTTGCCACAGCACAGGCCTTAAGCAATACCCCCTGTCCTGGAAGTTGTTAATGATGTTTTTATGGAATCCAGTCTTTCTCCTGATACTTTACCTCCTGTCCCTAGGAAAGCAGACAGGTACTACAGAGTACCTGACACTCACAAATTTATTTTCAAGAATCCTACTGCTGACCCAGAGATCATTTCCCAGGGGTCTAAAGGTATCAAGGCAACTACAGCCAAGAATTACACCCCTTCAGACAGGGATTCCAGAGCTTTGGACAGATGGGGTAAGAAAGTATATACATCTGCAACTCTTGCTATTAGGGCATTGAATTGTCAGTTTCACATGCTGAAGTACCAGCAACAGATTACGGAACTTATTAAACAAAAAGTGGCTACCTTAACAGACTGTGCAGAAAATAAAGAATTGCAGGAGCTTATGCACTCTGCAAGCAAAGTCAGCAAGCATACTTTGCAGTGTGGCTTTGACACCCTAGAAGCATCTTGCCGGACAGCAGTCACTGGTTCTGTACTGAGAAGACATGCTTGGCTCAAGGAGCAGACTTTGTCAGACCATGTCAAATCAAAGTTACTAGATGCTCCTTTGAACAAGGACAGTTTGTTTGGCTCTAAAGCAGAAGAGGTTCTTAAACAAATTGAGGAAAAAGCTAAGTCTATGCAGAGTGTTAAAGAATTCTTACAAGTGCAACCCCCTAGATTCAGTAGGCATTGCCTTTCCAAACATTGGTCCTTTCCAGCCCCCTCCAGGCCATCTCAAGCCAGACCAGGGGAAACAAAGCCAAGTTCTTTCCCTGCTCTCCATTAGAGCTATTCAGCTGGTTCCAGTAGAACAGATAGGTCAAGGATTCTATTCCAGACTCTTCCTGGTACCCAGAAAACAGGGCTCTTGGCACCCAATCCTGTATCTTTCAATTCTCAACACCTTCCTGGCGGTACCAAAATTCAAAATGCTTACCCTGCAACAACTTCTACCTATGCTAACCAAGGATGCCTGGTTAGTCACCCTAGACTTAAAATAAGCCTATCTGCACATCCCTATAAGGGAGTTATGCAGGAAGTATCTATGTTTCAGGGATGGATCTATGCATTATCAGTTCTCTGCACTTCACCTTGGCTTATCCACTGCACCCAGAGTATTCACAAAATGCCTGACTCCAGCCATTGCTTACTGCATGCAGAGAAATATCCAAATTTACCCGTACTTAGACGATTGCCTGATTCAGGTGGAGAGTCAGGACTTGCTGTTGCAGCATCTGACATTTGTGAAAAATCTTCTCACTTCCTTGAGATACACCATCAATGAAAATAAATCAAAACTGGTACCCAGTCAAAAGATTGTATTCCTGGGAGCAAGCTTGGACACAACATCCCAGATGGCATTCCTCACCTCAGAAAAACAAGTCTATTTGACAGCCTACTTCAAACAAATGGCCACCAGAACCGAGCTATCCGCAAGAAGAATACTGTAGGCCCTAGGGTTCATGGCCTCATGTATACTGCTAATTCCATATGCAAGACTGCTTGTGAGGAAGCTTCAATGGTACTTAAAAAGTCTTTGGTGCCAACATTCTCAGGACCTGGAAACAGTCATTCCTATCATACCCTGTCTAAGGACAGAGTTCCTTTGGTGGGCAGAAGCATGCAACCACAACAAGGGACTGCCCTTTACTCAACCCCACCACACCCAGACCCTAACCACAGATGCATCAGACTATGCCTGGGGAACACACATGGACGGCAAATGCATTCAGGGCCACTGGAGCCCAAGTCAAATTCATCTGCACATCAACCAAAAAGAGATGCTAGCTGTGCAGAACATCCTGTCAGCTTTCAGATCCCTACTCTTTCCAGAACAACTTCTAATAAAAACAGACAACACCCCAGCTATGTGGTACATCAACAAGCAGGGAGGAACCCACTCTTACCCACTCTGCAGGTTAGCCATGGCCCTGTGGAACATGGCCTTGGACATGCAACTCCATCTGCAAGCTCAATTTCTGCCAGGCAAGCAAAACTCACTGGCAGACAACTTAAGCAGAAATCACCTAGACCCACACGAGTGGCAATTGGAGCCCAGCACCTTCAACCTTCTGATTCAGAAATGGGGGACCCCAGAGGTGGATCTCTTTGCCTCCCCCTACAAACACCAGCTCAGCAAATTCTGCACTAGGAACCCTCATAGCAGGGCCTGGAAAGTGGATGCCCTTTCTTTTCAGTGGGTAAATCTCTCAATCGATGCATTTCCCCCTTTGTCCCTTCTCACAAGAGTATTACTCAAGATAAGACAGGACAGACTAAGGACAGTTCTGATTGCCCCAGACTGGCCACGCCATCACTGGTACCCACTCCTGCGCAGCCTGTCACCGGTGCCACTCTGGCACCAAAAACAGAACCCAACCCTGCTCTCTCAGCAGGAGGGACAGATTTTGCATCCGCAACTTTCTTTCGGCTTTTTCCCAGTTGGGGTTCGCCACAGCGGAACTTCGGTCCACTAATGATTGGCAGTAGATTTTTACGTGCTGGCTTGCCTGGCCTAATGCACAACCTTCAACGAAGGAACGCCCATTCACGCATGTCACCACACAGAAGACGCTCTAACTGAGAATCGAACGGGCAACTTCTAACTGTGAGGCGACAATGATACCACAACACCATCCGCAACTGCAAACCCTAAATCTTGCAGCCTGGCTTATTCCTTGAATCCCCCCTAGCAACCCTAAGCAAACAGGTGCTGGATGTCATTCTTGAAACCAGAAGACCCAGTACAAGAAAATCCTATGCTAATAAGTGGGAAAGGTACTGCTCCTGGATTAATTCTAAAGGGGAGGACACAACTCTGCCCTCCCTGCCTCTAATCCTGGATTACTTAGCAGATCTACTCCACAGAGGCATGTCCTTCTCCTCCATTAAGATACATGCCTCAGCCATTTTGGCTCATTACAACATGGAGCCACCTCTCTTCTTGCACTCTCTTATCAAACAGTTCCTGAGAGGGGCAAACAACTTAAGGCCGCCTAGGAGAGCACCCACCCCACTCGGGACCTTAATTTTGTACTGGAAAAGCTCATACTTCCCCCCTTTGAACCTGCAACATCAGCAGAGTTAAAATTCCTTTCTTGGAAAACAGCCTTGCTTCTGGCCATCACTTCAGCTAGAAGAGTGTCTGAGCTACAAGCACATATGGCTGTGGAACCCTTCATTATTTTCCATGCTGACAGGGTTTCCCTCAGGATTAACCCTTCCTTTATGCCTAAAGTGGTGTCCAGTGTGGCTCTAAACCAATCCATCCATTTGCCAACTTTCTTCCCTAATCCTCAGAATAAAGGAGAAAGGATCTTGCACTCCTTGGACGTGCACAGACAGCTCAGATTCTACCTTGGTAGGACTAAGCCCATCAGAAATTCTGAACAGTTACTAGTCATCTTTGCAACAGGGGCAGAGGGCAAGGCCATTTCAAAACAAACAGTTTCCAAATGGATAGCACACTGCATTCATTTCTGCTACAAGCACCATGGGAAACCAACCCACCAGGGGGTCAGAACACATTCCACTAGGGCAACTTTTACCTCTACATCATTTTTCAGGGGAGTCCCTACCAGGGACATCCTGGAAGCTGCCATTACCACCTGCCTGTCTTTTTCAAATCCAGGACAGGTTTTGCAACAGCAGTCCTGGAAGGCATACTAGCCAGCCCTAACTCTTCTTGACTGCCTCCACCCTTCTTCATCTTTGGGAATCCACCCAAGTGTGATGACTGCAACAGTGAAACACGAAGAACATAGTATAGTTGTGTACACTTACCATAAATGTAGATGTTCAAGTTCACTGTTGCAGTCCTGGTTTCCCTCCCTCCAGCCCCCTGGTTTCTCTCTCTCTCTGTCTCTCCTCTCTATGGCTATTACACACCCCTTTCAGGGGTATTGGTATTTACTTTTTACTGGTGGTGTTTTCCCCACCATAACTTAGCTCCCTATTTGGGGGGCTCCTGACATTTGGGGCAAAAAAAACTGATGTAATGGCACTGGCTGCCTGTTTTTATACCCTTGATGACCCGACATGAGTCCTGGAGTGACAGCATCTGATGCAGAAATACTAAGTCTCTGGTGTTTGGGCTGACTGAGGGCTACCTGCAGGCCGATAACCCCAAGTGTGATGACTGCAACAGTGAATGCACTTGAATATCTACATTCATGGTAAGTGTACAAACTGTACTTTCCTCATGCCCTCATCTTTTACGCTGAATCCTTTCAATGTAGTACCTACAGCCATTATGGACTGGAAGTTAGTCACATGCTGTGCGGCTTTTGGGGTCCCATCACTGGGCAAGGGACAGCTACTCTTTTCATTCCTGAGAGAGGGAACAGGGTACACTTCCCTGTTTTGTCAGAATGTTGTGCCCATCTCTGGGGAAGCTGCTGCTGCCATTAGTAACACTGTTGGCCCCATTTTTCCCTGTCAAAAAGAAGCAGAAATCTAAACATGTATCTGCTTCTATTCTTCCTCAAATTTCCTTAGGTATGGCACAAAGTTTAATTCAGACTACTAATTCTTCTTAGAAGGTAGTTTCTGGTAAAAAAAAAAGGGGGAGATACCTCTTTTCCTGAAGAGACTCAAGATTCTAAATCTGGGCAGGAAGGGTATTCTCCTCAGATTTTTTATTCAGACCCAAAGGAGAGCTCAGTTTGAGTGCTACAAATTTAGTTAATTCCAGTCCTGCTCTTTCTGATAAGGATAGAAAGATTATTGATAAGTATGGGGGAAAGTGTATACTTCTGCAACTTTGATTTTCAGAATTTTGAATTGTCAGGCTCATGTGGCAAAGTTTATTCTGACTAATTGTGATAGTATGAGGAATCATCTTGTGAGAAAAATCTACTTTAAATGGTTTATTTTTTTCAGTTCTACAAGTCACTGCACATTGTTTTCAGTGTGTGTATAACTCAGTTAATACTTCTTTCAGGATTATGGCCAATGGTACTGTTTTGGGGAGGTTTGCCTGGCTACAGTCTTAAAACCTTCCAGATTATGTTAACAGTGGTAATTTAAATTCAGATTTAGAAAAAGATTTAGTTTTTGATTCCTTTGTTGCAGAGGTGATCAAAAAGTGTGATGAAAGGGATAAGCCGATACAGGGAATCTCTAAGATTTTTCAGCCCCCCTTTTCTAAATTTACAAAGGAATTCTCTAACCCATAATCTAATATTGGCAGAACCCCTCCAAAATAAACAGTTAAAACAAAATTTATGTAAACAGGGTTTCAAGAAGAATTCAGGCATCCCTCCAAAACCAAAAACAGTGCAAGAAGTTGGAATGACGATTCAAGGGACCTTGTCATCACCTTGGCACACTCCTTTCCCTTCCAGAAAGTCTGGATCTCCACTTTTATCTTTGGCAACAGATAGTTTCAGACAAATGGGTTCTGAAGGTTACAGGTGACAGTAGGAGGAAATTCCTCCTATCTAGGGGGAAGTTCCTCATCCACCAGAACAGACATTTCTATTTCCATCTGTCCTACACCACATGCTGTCCCAGGGACTGATAGTACCAGTTCCTCCTTCCCAGGTTGGGAAATGCTTTTATTCAAGGATGTTTTTAGTACCAAAGAAAGAAAATACTTGGAAACTAGTTTTGGATATTTCTTTCATAGGTAGGTACTAGGCTATCAGTCCAAGGGCCTACATAAGCCTAGCCAACAAGGTTCCCTGGCTTACGCCACCCAAGAAAGTCATTTTCCTGTGCCACTGTCGAGCAGAGCCACAGAAGTGATCCCCGGGGTGTGTTTCCTATTTCCCATCCACTCATCAAGATTTTTCATGAAGAGTGCTAATGAAGAACTTTGCTTGACATAGATGGGTAGCCTGTTCCAGAGTATGGGAAGTCTCTGGGACAGGAATATATCCCTCCAGCATGTCCTGTTTATTGTGGTGACAAGGTTTAGGTCCCTAGGGCATGCAGGTTCATAGGTTCATAGATTAGTGCTAGGCTAACTGCCCTTGCAAGCCACTTTAAGCCTAGCCAATTATCCCCTGTGAGATTCAAACATTGTACCTTGTGTTTGTAAGGCAAACACCTTAACCATTAGGCCATCCTCCCATCTCCAGCTTGCAGGGATTGGGATTTCTTTAGGTGTAGCATGTCCAACAGCTCTGGGTTTGGCATAGCTTTATATGTTAGGCAGAGATCACCTCAGAGTAGGCGATATGCTACAGAGTAAAGCTGGAGGTTTTAGAGACGGTCAGTGTAGGGCATTTGTTTGAGGCCAGTAATCCTCTTTGTGAGGTATTTCTGTGTCCTTTCCAGCTGCTGCAGATGTCTTGTGAGGTACATTCCAAAAGGGGCGTTGTACTCTATAATGGGTCTAATGAGTGTCGAGTAGAGGGGAATGATGACCTCTTTTTTCCTGGATGAGAACCCTTTTATGATGAGGTGTGCCATGTAGAAGGACTTCCTGACTACTGTGGCGATGTGACTATCAAAGGAGAGACTACTGTCCACCTGGATCCCAAGGTCTCTTATCACACATTCGGTGTTAAGTAGATTGTTGCCTATGTGGTAGTTCATGGGTACAGAGTTTTTACCACAGGGGATGACACTGCACTTTTTGGCACTGAGCTTGAGGCCATGACTCTGACACCAGGCATCTGTCTCAGTGAGGCCCTTCTGTAGGATGCCCACATCATTTGGGGACTTGACTATGGCTCCTAGTTTGCAGTCATCTGCGAACTTCGTTAGCCAGAGGCCTTCTGTGTTAGCCTGTACTTCAGAGAAGTAGATACCAAACAGGAGAGGTCCAAGGACTGAACCCTGTGGTACTCCACTTGTCACTGGTTTGAGGTCAGATTTGGAGTCTGCAACTTTTACAGTGTGGGTTCTGTCAGATAGCCAGTTGGCAACCCATCTTGTGACATAGGGATTTATACCTAGTTTAGTGAGTTTAGCTATAATTCAAGAGTGGGGGATGGTGTCGAAAGCCATGGCGAGGTCAAGATAGGCTGTGTGAAGCACCTTACCCTCATCTTTCTTTCTTTCTTTCTTTCTTTCTTTCTTTCTTTCTTTCTTTCTCTTTTTCTGTCTTTCCTAAACCTGTTTGTGATAGTGCCCAAGTTCAAAATGATGTCACTTCACAGTTTTCTAGTCCCAGGCAGTCACTGTTTAAATTAGTACATTTCTGCTTTTTACTTTCAGCATTCTCTATACTAATCACAACCCTATCTATAACTGCCCAACAACCCTTTTTGTGTGCTTACAGTGTTACTTATTTAGAGCATTCCAGAGCTTCTTAGATTAATCTTTTGTCAGATACGGATATCTTAAGCTTATTACTCACCTTAAACTGATAGTTTTTCAGCTCTTGTCCCTGCAGGGGCCGGCCCACTCCATTTGATACGCTCACTCTGCTCTCCACCCTGTCCACCCCACGTAACATTAACCTTATACCTAACATGACCCCTCCCACACCTCTCTTTCATCTATCCCATAACCTTCTTAATTATTCTCCCAGTCATACCATACCTCCCAACTTCTCTTCCTCCCCACCCATTCTAAATAGGGCTATATAGTGCTCCATCCCCTAAATTCTAGCTATCATGCTCATAGTCATTTGGTTACCACACTGCACTAAACCACCATCATGTCCATCACTACTATTACTATGATCTCACTTCTCTGACTTACATCTCTCTCCTAACAATAATCACAACTCTCCAGACACCCAACATACCTCCTACACCCACCTGTACAACCACCACCCATAAACCACATTTATCAAGTTACTCGGACATCCACCCTAGCTTATTCACAGCTAATACCTCTGTACTATCCAAAGTCAAAATTCTACCTCACCAAAGACACTATCACACCACCAGCATCAACCATAACTTTCTTAGGAAAAACCTGATAAGTATAACCCACATAAATTGCCAAAGCATTAGATCTCGATGTGGTGATATACAACCCAACCCAGGCACAACCCCCTATGCCCTAGCAAATCAAGCAAATCTCTCATGCTATCAATCATAAATCTCCAAAGCCTTAGAAACAAGATACCTGAACTCCAGGCGTGGATTTCACAAAACAATTCCGATTTTACAGCAGCTACCAAAACCTGGTTGAAATCATATGTAAAAGACACAGAATTTCTTGACCTAGGCTACTCATGCGTAAGAGCTGATCAGGTCCACAAGAGAGGAGAGGGAGTGACAGTACTCTTTCCTAGCAAATACACTTTAGTTCCCTACTCAAAACCAGCACCCAACTTCTCCCCAGCCAAAGTACTAATCTCTATATTAAAACTTAACAGTCATAAAAACATTTCATAATTGTTCTGTATATTCCTCCAGGAAACAACATATAAATATTAGAGAACATACTTGCGTGGACATCCCAAACATAGATAATGAAATCATCATCCTAGGTGATGTAAACATTGATTGGCTAGACATTGCCTAAAAGAACTCCTCAGATAACATAACATTTTACAACTTCTCACAACTAATTCAAGACATCACCAGACTCCACAAAAATAATAATTGGAGCTCCACAATAGACTGGATATTAGTGTCCAACCCTGACAATATCACCACTGCAGGCATACTACCTAATACCATTAGCGACCACCACCCAGCTTATATCCTACACAAATCTTCCCCAACCCCAGGACAACACAAAACAAATCAACCAGAAATTTGACTAAGTTCCAACCATTCATATTTAATGAAACCTTGGCAGAAAAACAAACACCCCTCAACTCTACTACAATAGAAGCAACTCCATAACCAGGCAAAGCAACTAATAACCAGAGATAAAAAAACACTACCTCCAATCTACAAAGTCAACATAAAGATAATCCCAAACATTCTAATCCCAAAAAATTCTGGTCCTCCATTAACCAATTATTAAACCCAGGATCTCAAAGCATCCCATCCCCTGATCCAGACAAAACCCCAGCTGAACTTGCCACCCTCTTCAATTCCTAGTTCATTGACACCATCACTAACCTAACCGCCACCTTTCCTACAGTTAACACCACCACCACCACCAAGACAGCTGATGACCAAATCGTACCAGAAAACAATCCTAAGCTCAACTCCAACCTAAATTTTTCCCCCATACCCACTTAAGCTAAAACGCTGTAGTCTGGCCCCTGACAGTCTATCCCCACACTTCCTGCAGCTAGCTGCAAACTCTATAGCTTATCCCATCAGCATACTCATTAATAGATCGATTAAAGAAGCCCTAGTTCTAGACATCTGGAGAAAAGTATACATTCTCCCCTTCCACAAAGGTGGCACCAACACAGATGCCACAAACTATCAGCCCATAGCAATTCTCTCACCCTTCTCTAAAATACTGGAAAAATGCATCCATGCCCAACTCCTCAACCACCTGCTTGAAAACTAAATTCTATCACCCACTCAGCATGGTTTCAGACCAGGACATAGCACCACTACTGCCCTCCTCTCCTTCCTAGATGCAGTCAACCGAGCACAGGATTCTGGCAAAATAATTACTTCTCTTTTCCTAGACCTCTCCAAAGCTTTGGATACTATTTCCCACACCATCCTCCTTTCCAAACTATCCACCCTTCACATTGCCCCACCTACCCTACAATGCTTCAACAGCTATTTATCCAATAGGCAACAATCTTATTCTCCTTTTCTCAGTACTTCCACAGGGGTACCCCAAGGCTCCATACTAGATCCTCTCTTATTTAGCATCTTTATTAACAACTTTCACTCCACTCTCCCACAATGCTTAGTAATGCAGTATGCTGACAACTCTGCAATAATATGCATTGCAAATTCCAGCTCTGAATTCCAGCAAATCACCCAGAATGCCCTCACCTTTACTGAATCTTGGATGCTTAACAATCACCTTGCCCTAAACCCCCAAAAAACTAAACTAGCACTTTTTACCCCTAAGAAAACCACTCCCTTAGATAAAAAAACTCTTCACTGTACAAGCCCAAGACAATACCACTATAGAAGTTGCCCCACACACTAAACTACTAGGCATTATAATTATAGATGAAAAAATTAACTTTGACCTACACCTAAACAATAACATCATAAAAACACAGCAAAAGCTTGGTATGCTCTACAGGCACCAACACTTTCTTAGCCTATCTACTAGACAAACCCTTGCAACCACCTTTTTATTACGTCCTCTCCTTTTTGGCACCCTTCTCCACACTAATATCCAAAATTCTGCAAATTCCAAACTTGAAATGTGTTACAACAGAATAGCCAAATTTGCCACCAAGGCCAAATTCTCATTCCACCACTGTAACTCACTGAAACAATTAGGCTGGTTGGAACTTCCCCACCATCTCTCATTCACCGAACTAACTACAACACACAAAATAATCTACAGACCCACAGACTGTCCTGCTCTCTCGACACTACTCTCCCAATACCAACCCAGCAGGGAACTAAGATCTGACAATAATGCAGTTCTAAAAGTAGAAAAGTCCACCTTACCTGCTGGTCAACTCCTCCATTCCTTCACCGTCATCAAATTATGGACCTCACTTCCACCTTCTATAAGAAACACAGGCAGCACCTCCACCTTCAAACAAATACTGAAAAATCATCTCAACTCTTCCTGGTTATGTACCTGCTCTATAACCTAACCTGCCCCTTCTCCTTATATAACTAAACTCCTACGCTTTTTGCTACTGCTGACAGATGATATTTTCTCTATAATTATTATTTTTTATCACTTGTTGATACTGATACATAATACTGATTAATATATATCTCTGTTTACACCTCTCTGATTGAATTAATCTGGCAACCAACACAATTCCTGCTTTTATGTTTATATTCTGTATATATTACTACGGTGGTGGTGCTGCGGTAGCGTTGTCGCCTCACAGTAAGACGTTGTCCTGTTCGATTCTCAGCTAGAGCGTCTTCTGTGTGGAGACATGCCTGAATGGGCGTACCTTTGTTGAAGGTTTTGCATCAGGGCCGGCAACTCGGCACGTAAAAATCTACTGCCAATCATTAGCGGACCAGAGTTCTGCTGTGGTGATCCCTAACCAGGAAAAGCCGAAAGACACAACAACAACAACATTACTGTAATCACTATGTGTAACACTGTGTCTGCTTTTGTACCAATTAATGTTTAATATTTTCTGTATCTATGTTCTTGTCAGAGCTTTTCTCCCCTGGTCTCCACTGAAAACGGGCTCTTTTAGGGCCCAGTGGATTTTCCCGTTAAACAAATGCAATAAATAAATACATTTGTAACCACTTCTTCCTCATTCAAGTTTCCTGGTAACGTTAGATTTAAAGGATGCTTATCATCACATCCATATTTATCCAGACTTTGGGAATTTCTTAAGATGTTGTGTGTCTGGATCACATTATCATTTCTGTACTTTATCCTTTGGATTATCCACTGTACCAAAAGTGTTCACAAAGTATCCATTTATAGCTTATTGCAGGCTACAGGGTATCCACATGTTCCATATTTAGATGACTTACTTATCTTTGCAGAATCTCTTTCAAAGTGTCATGAATCTCTCACTTGGGTGAGAGATCCCTTACATAAGTTGGGATTATAAGAGAACATTCAAAAGTCTTTTTTTAACTCCTTTGCACAGGATTTTGTTCCTGTGATGTCAGCTAGTCAACTCAGTTCAAAGAGCTTTTCTTTCACTGGAAAACAATAGATCTATATCTATATCTATTTCTAATGTTTTCCACTCAGACGTCTGTCACTGCAAGGGAATACCTCAGGACTTTGGGTCTCATGGCATCTATGATTCTCATGATTCTCTTGGCAAAACTCCACATGAGAAAGATACAATGGTAAAACCAAATAAATGTTCCTTTGTGTACCACCAGCGTATCACCCTGAACCAGCAAAAATAAAACCAAGCTGAAACCATATAATTCCTGGATGAAATTAGTGTTTTTGTTCAAAAAATCTTCATCAAAATCTATTGCACACTAGAAGTATTCCGTATTACAAAAAAATCCATTGCCATGTGACTGAATATCACAAATTCCATTACCGCAGTATAAATGAATTCATTTAAAAACATCATTTTAAAAGTCTGAAAACATTGTCCTAAAAAAAAAAAATACTCGGTTCACTTCATACAACATCTTAAATACATAGAATCATATCATTAAATTAACAGTCCTCATTGATTATAATTTTTGCCGTGCTGATCCAAGTTTTGGAACACTGGAGACTGAGATATGGCCGTTCTGTCCAGGCTTAGTTGTTCTGTTTAATCGCATACCAGTTCTCGATATTCTAATTTATTTTTGGGTCTATATTAGATATTCGAATGCTTAAAAGTTTGAATCACTAAAGAACAAACTTTAGTGATCGAACTCTTAAAAGTTCGAATATCTATAAAAAGAATATTTAAAAAAAAGAAAAAGTAAAGGGTTTAAGCAGGGGGGAAAGCCCCCCTGCACCCCCACATCACCCGCTACTTAAATATACCAACTCTGAGATCGCACTTCAGGGAGCTTGGAGTTAGTATATTTAAGTAGTGGGGGGTGGGGGGGTGCAGGGGGGCTTGTCCCCTTCTTACACCTTTTAGTTTTTCTTTTTATTTATTTATTTATTTATTTTAATTTTTATGTATATTCGAACATTTATGCGTTTGATCACTAAAGTTCATTCTTTAGTGATTTGAACTTTTAAGCATTTGAATATCTAATATAGACCCTTTATTTTCCCATGACCTTCCTCTAGGATCCACACTTGCTCAAGGAAAAAAAATAAAAACCTTTGGAAATGCCTACAAGACATTGTATGTTTATATAACTTATTATTTAAATTTCTTTCCTTAATGTCTCTACAGTGTTCATAAATGTAGTTTTTAGCTTCTTTTCCTTAAATAGGATGGCAAAATGCTACTGTTATAAATATTGTAAGTTATAGTCCCAGTATTAGTGTACAAGGGTATGATAAAATAATAGGTTGCCCAGGCCATTACAACTGCGAAACAAGTGATGTTGTTTATTTAGCTAGCTATCTTCATGTACCAGTTTTATGTTGGTAGGACCAAAAGGAAGCTAAAAATCTGGTAATGCAAGGCTCCTGGACCCTTCTCCTTCCACCTCTCAAATGTAGTAAGTTAGGGTAATCTACTCAGTAGTCATGTTGTGTAGGTTGAACGTACCATAACAGTAGATGTTCAAATGATCACTGCTGCAGTAGCAGCTCCTTCCCTCAAACCCCCTTGTTTTTTGGTATGTTGTTCATGCCAGGGTGTGAATACATATTTTTTGTTGTTCCTATCATTGCCCTTTCAGGGTTCACCCTCCTTCACTTTGTTAGCATGAAAGCTGTGAAGGACTTGGCACACAAACCTGTTTTTTTAGTCAGCCTAGCAGAGACAGGTGCAGACCATCCTTGAAAAAAGCAATGTGGTCTTGTTGACCATGTCCTCCTTTGCTGAAAAATATTGTACCTCTCTGAATGACACTAGGAGCTAAGCCAGTCGTTAAAAGTCAGTCATCTTCTGTTTGTATAGTGGCATCATCCAAAGTGAAGATAGAATTCTGCTCAATGCTAGGCTAATACCAGCCTGGACACAGATAAGAGCTCCAAAATGTCTCTCTTCATATAGTCTAGGGAGGTATGTCTCAGTTAATTTACACCCACATGGACTATGACTGAGTCTTACTGGTAGTTGTGGTTCAATGACCTGTGTACATGCATGATTTCTTGATCTGATTTTAAATTCATTTTAACAGTCTCCATCTGCTTTAGCTAAGGTCTTCAAGTATATGCTATTAATTCCAGGTTGCACTGCATTTTTGCTGTTTAGTTGATTTAACTTGTTATTGAGACCAAGTTTCATTCTTAATGTGCCAAGTGTATGTCGGGCTAGTTCAGGACTTGTCTTTGCATTAACATAGTTCCAGTCCAGTCATCTCAGAGCTAAGGGTCTAATTGTTTTTCCCTGCCACCAACTCTGTTGCAGTTGTGTTCTTAAACTCAGTGTATCTGTTGCTGCCCGCCCCTTATGATAATTTGACAGCTTAATTTCCTCCCTCTCTCTGTTTATTGGCTGTTAACAGTAAGCACATAAGTATCGTTTTGCAAAGTCTCTCCCCTTAAGGCAACTCTCCAGGCTAAAAGACCTTTCATAAAATTGCTTGATATCGAGTGTGTTGATTTTAGTATCAGGTTTTTTACTGATTTTTATTATCAAATTAGTTGGTTTTAACAGTAATTAGTTTGCTGTTTTTTTAATTGCTAGTGGCAGAAGAAGGTTTTCAGGTTTGTTGTTTTGAACTGAAATTTAAATTTTACAGTAGCATGTCCACCCAAACATTTTTCTAAAACCGAACTCTAAGCAGTTGTAGTTACCTCTGCTCCCAAAGTCACCACTGTCAGTATCATGGACTAGCACTTCCCCACAACTTCTCTAGCCAGCCTGACTGAGATAGGTATCTTGAGACAGTGTAGGAATTGTCTCATGGTGTCCATTACTGAAACATAACATATGAGAGATGTACGTATGCAATATCCTTGGTGGCAAAAATCTCACACACAGTAAACTCAGGCTTCGACATCGTCAGAAGTACACCACATATCACACCTCTCCAAGGCCATCACAATACACATAACCCATCATATGCTGAAGTTCTAAAGATCAACTTGCCTAAACTTTAAAGACCTGCAAAACACAGCACAGGCACAAAGCAAATGAAGCCTGTTTCTTCACATAGCACAAGGGATCCCAAAGTCACAGATGCTTAACCCTTAAGGCAGGCATCAACCCAACCAAACATTTTTGTTATAGGTGACTCTATTGCAAGACATACATATGTGCCTCTTACCAGGCTGTGTAAGGAAAGAGTGACACTTAGTTACTTGTATGGTGTCAGGATCCGTCAGATCATAGGTGTACTCAGGTCACTGAACAAGTACCAGTGTGACTCTGTCATAGTTAATGCCGGTGTCAGTGACTTGAGTTGTACCTCCCTGGACTATATGAAGAGAGACATGATGGAGCTCTCAGACTATGTGCCCAAGGTAGGTATAAGCCTAACATTCAGCAGCATTAGACCTTCTTCAAGTATGATGCTGCAATATGACCAAAAATAACTGACTTCAATAATTGGCTCAGTTTTTGGTGTCATTAAAAAGGGGTCCAATATTTGTCAGCCTGGGAGGATATGATTGACAGACCATGCTGCTTTTTCAGGGATGGCTTGCGTCTATCTCCTCTCAGATTTTTGATTATTGGCAAAGACATTGTCCACCCCCATAGTACCTTTTCTAGGTAATGTCAACTTGATAAACCTACCATATAATGGAATAATAAACAAAGGAATATAGGAAATTGTTACTGGTCAGTGTTGGGAGAATAAACAAGAAATTCCACTTTCCACAAGGCCTTCTCACCCTGGAGGACATTGACATCTGAGTAGTGACTAAGTCATTGTTTAAAATAGTGGATAGCACTCCGGCTGTGCAGGGCTATAATACCTTCTACACATTTAGACCAGCTATTGCGCAGAAGGGGTAAAAAAGGTGGAGGTGTCTCAGTCACCATCTAGAACAGACTCACATCAGGGTTGATAAAGCAGCATGATGCACTGGAGCTTTTTCACGTCCAAATAACTATTAGAAAGGTCCTGTGCCATAAATTAGCTAGCTATAGAACTCCCTCTGTGACAAAAGAAAGCCACAACAGGAAATAGAATCACTCAGTATTAAACCCATTACCATTTTCCTAGGTGATCTAAAATATCCAACTATCGACAGGGAAACCTACAGCATCACTAGTGCACAAGCACAGACATTCCTGGATTTTGTCAATACAAATATACTGGAACAATTAGTAAGAGTATCCACTGGGAGGAGTAACATATTGGATCTTGTCTTTACTAATATGGCAACATATTGCACCGTTCTTGCATATCTTCATCACTTGTTAGGTCTGACTGTAATAAAGCAGTCTTCTTCGAAATTAAACCAAAATCAGAGACCCCTTACTCATAAGGTACCTTTAGAATTTTTTTTAAGACAAGCTGCTTACTCCTAAGTGATACATTGGCAATCTTCAAATCCCAACCAAACCCAATTACCTCCACTGAATATGCAGAGAGTATACCACCACACTATACCAACATGTAAACAGCTACATAGATGTAGCTGTACCCCACAGGAATAAGTGCAGGGCAAACCCAGAAACAAACCACATGGTAGAACCATGATGTCAGGAAGCTTTATAATAAAAAAAAGAATTTTGACCAAAAGTAAGAAGCGCAATTCCCAGAATGTTAGAGTCTTTGTCACTATAATAAGCAAACAGCTTAGGAGCTTAATAAAATCCACCAACGCCAAGTTTGAGGCTAATATAGTAACCCAAGCCAAAGACAATTACAAGTTATTTTTTAGTTATGTTCATAATCTCAAAAGCACAACACAGCAATGCACAGAGCTGATTGTAAATGATGTTACCTAGACTGAGGCTGACGATATAGAGAATCTACTGACTGATAAATTTAGTTTTAACTTTACCACTTTGTCCCCTCTGCCTGCTACTCAAGATATACCTAAAACTAGCTTGCTCCCTGCTATCACACAAGACCAAGTCCTAAAAGTGCTAGCCAAAGCTAAACATTCTGCATTGATGTGTCCTGAGAATATCCTTGTATGCATCTTGTATACCTCTAACAACACTGTTTAGTCTTGGCATCCATACAGGTTTTGTACAAAGCAAATGGAGAACAGCTACAGTCATTCCCCTGTATAAGTTAATAACCTTCCACAGACCCAGGCAATTACAGACCCATAACCTGACCAGCCTCATATGCAAAGTCATAGAAAGATTTATCAAAGAATTAATCAATCAGGACATAGGAAATCTCCAAACACTGGATCTATCTCAGTTTGGACTTGTAAAAGGCAGGTCATGCTCACTCAACCTGGTGGATTTTTGAAATGTTCTCCAAAGCAATGGATGAAAGCGAAAGGTACACACCACATACCTCAACATGGCCAAAGCTTTTGACACAATTCCCCACTCAGGTATAGTAGAAAAGCTAAATAAACTGGGAATAAACCTCTATGTCACCCACTGGATTGCCATCTGGCTCACAGATAGGATGCAGATAATCAAAATAGGGAAAGTTACCACCACAAAGAGACCCAACACCAGTGGAATCTCCCAAGGGTTCTGTGCTGGGACCTCTCCTGTTTGGCATTTACTTTCTGGAAATAAAAACCAATACCAAAGGGCTCTGCCTGACAAAGTTTGCAGATAACTGCAAACTAGGAGCAGTCATTGAATCTTCAAATAACTTAGCCATCCTGCTGGAAGGTTTGTCCCAAATAAATAAATGGTGCAAAAATCATGGACTGAAACTAAATGCCAGAAAATGCACTATTGTATCATTTTGGAAGTTGTCAACCTCAGGGAACTACCATATTGATAATACACCCTTAAGAGTTGACCCAGTTGTACAGGATTTGGGAACTTATCTTGACAGTGACCTAAATTTTGAGCAGCATGTGTCTGTTTCTGTAAGAAATTCCTTCTATATTGCATAGCTTATAAACAAAGGGATTGTGTCTAGATCAAAGGATGTAATTACGCCCCTTTATACAGCCCTCATTAGGCCATTTATTGACTATAATGGCCCCTTCCTGTGTGTTTCCCAACTCAGACAGTTCAGGGTAGGCCATAATGCCACTGAATGAGTAATTCCAAGCCAAGATCTTCTCCTCTCAACTCACCGGGAGCTAAATAGACATGGATGGAATTGGTTGTTTGAACTAAATGAACATGACTAAAGGACTATTAGCTAGAGACAATACTCCATAGTTTATGTGTGTAGTTCTACTAGGGAATAGCCCTAAATTGCCATTTTAGTACATTTGATTTCATTGACTCCCACCTATTATACAATGCCCATCAGTTATTTCTGACTTAGCCTGTTATAGCAAAAGCATACATATTATGAACAACTCTTCATAAAACTATACATATAAAGGTTATTGTCTAAAGCATTTGACACCATTCCCCATTCGGGTATTATTGATAAACTCACCAACCTGGGCATAAACCCTTACGTCACAAGATGGATCACAAACTGGCTCTCAGATAGATCCCACAAAGTAAGAGTAGCGGGATCTATGTCCGAATCCAGACCAGTAATGAGCGGTGTGCCTCAGGGCTCTGTCCTGGGGCCCCTCCTGTTTGGCATATACTTCTCAGAAGTACAGGCATTCACTGAAGGGCTGTGGCTGACCAAGTTTGTGGATGACTGCAAACTGGGTGCTATAATAGAGTCTCCGGCCGACATGGATATACTCCAGAAGGGCCTTAATGAGACTGATGCATGGTGTCAAAACCATGGTCTCAAGCTAAATGCTAAAAAATGTGTAGTAATCCCCTTTGGAAAAAACAGAGTACCCGCGAACTACCACAAAGGAGGTAACCTCCTGAAATCTGAAGAAGTAATAAAGGATCTAGGGACCCAAGTAGATAGTCAGCTTTCCTTTGATAACCATGTTGCCAAGGTGGTTAGAAAATCCTTCTATGTGACCCATCTGATCACAAAAGGGTTCGCATCAAGATCTAAGGATGTAGTGGTGCCCCTCTACTCTTCCCTCATCAGACCCATTATTGAGTACAATGCACCAATTGGAATATACCTGGCTAGGCATCTCCAGCAGCTGGAGAGACCACAGAGGTACCTCACTAAGAGGATTACTGGCCTCAAACAGTTGCCCTATGCAGCATGATTGAAAAAACTAAGGCTTTTCTCTGTTGCATACCGCCTTCTCAGAGGCGATCTCTGTCTAACATACAGAGCCATGTCCAACCCAGAACTGTTGAACATGCTCCATCTTAGCAAAACCAAATCTACTAGAGCTACACACTCTAGGGATATAAACCTCAGCACAACAATGAATAGAACTTGCTGGAGGGATAGATTCCCTTTGCAAAGACTTCCCTTGCTATGGAACAAGGTCCCAATCTACATAAGACAGAGCCCCTCACTATCACTCTTCAAGAGGAACCTTGATGAGTGGATGGGTAACAGAAAGTTCACACCAGGGATCATACCAACAGCTCTACTAGATAGGGGCCAAGGGTACTAGCTGCTAGATCAAAGGCCTAGGGAACTAACCAAAGGGGCGGTGAATACCGCACAACGTGGCTGGGCTAATATATGCCTTCAAGCAGATAGCCCGGTACCTACCTATGAACCTATGAACCTATGAATCCTACAGCTCAGCTATACACAATAAGTAAATCCATTGAGATGCCTACAAGTAACATGACTGCCATGTATGTGGGTCTGAACTGGAAAACGACTGTCAAATGAAAAAGAAAAATATTGCAAAATTAAGCTGACCAGTTTGCGGTGTAAGTGTGTTTTTACATGAAGGTTGTGCCCTTTTTCACACCTCCACTTTATGTACATTAGTATGAGGATAGTACTACTTTCAAGATAGAAGGAATTTTGCATTTTCTTGTTAAACCATGTATCGTCTTTATTCCAAGGTAGCATACGTAAGAGTTAATACATATATAGTGAGTAGGGGTGTGGAGTTATAGCTCACATATCGAAAGAAAAAGGTGCATAGCCAATCCTGCCAAAACTGTGTTTATTTTTTGCTCCATTTTTATTTACCTTCTTTTTTAGAATCTATACTTTGTGTATTATTTCAAGTTATGGTTCTTGGTTTTATGTAGCATAGTAAAGTTGATTATAATTTCCTGAAATTTTACATTAACTACAAACTATTATTTATTTATGTATGTGTTTGTTTATTATTTAGCTATTCATTTACTTACTTACTTATTTATTCATTGCTTTTGTTTACTAGGAAAGTCTGACTGGGCATAGGACCCATTTTCAGTGTAGGCCTGGTGAAAAAGGCTCCAATGTACAAATAGCAGTAATAGTCACACTAACATTTGAAAGGCAATAGTATAGTATTCACTGCATTTTTCAAAAGAGGAGAATTGCATTTCAAATTTGATAAAGTATACAGCCGTATCTTTGCTGTTTTCAACAGACAGCAGTATGTCTTACAAGAGGTATAGAGGTGAGACAGCTGGAGTTGATAAATCAGTTATGCTGATCCATCAAATTGTGAGTCATATAACTGGTAAGCTTAACTCTTAGTTGCCTGCACTTCCAGACAGACTTTTATCATGTTGTTTCCTGGTAATAGCAAACATCCCAAGGTAATGAAATATTGCAGACACTACTAACATGCCAACTATCTTACAATTCATAACTTGTAACTTATAGTTGATACATATATTTGTGGCATCACTTCATTCCTCCTGCCACCACCCATCTTGCTGCTTGATGTCTCATGTTAATCCTTCACAAGAGCAAGTACTGAAGAAAAGACACTGGACAGCTGTGCAGCAAACAGCTGTGAAACGACTGTATAGGGTGCACTTTTATAGGATTTTCAAATAGGAACAAGAGCAGAGACTACAACTGATTTTAACTTTTTACAATTAGCCATTCAGATGGGGTAAAGCCTGGCTCTTTGGCTTAGAGAGATGGAATCCTGACTGTGACAACTGCAAGAGGAGGTTGATTAGTGGCCTCAGCACTGGAATAGCCAAGGAGGGAGGGAGAGGAGTGAAATAAGCATGGCCCACTCCTCTCTCCCAGGTAGTGGAAAGGGTTGCCAGTGACCAGGATGCACTCAGAGAAGTGTGATTTTCCTGGTGGAGCCTCGTAAGTCAGTTTCATAGGGGGAGTGCCATTTGAAGAATCATGTGGGGAGAAAGGCATTCTTCACTTTCTCTGATCTCTTGTTTTTTGTAACTGTTCTTGCAGTAGGTAATTCACCTTTCTCCTTTCATCTTTGTATTGAATTTACTAGTACCTATTAAAAAAGAATGACTTATTGACTTTCACACCATCAAAATTCACATTAGTTAACAGAAAGTAGACAATTTACTGAAATGCTGCATAAAGATAATCAAAAAAGAATTAACTATATACAAGTGAACTGAATTTTTTATTTATTCTAGACAAGGAAATTCCATAAAACTGCACTTCTAGAAATTTTACTTGCTTAAAAATTAAAGATGTTCTGTTCATCTGTAATAGCAATAATACATATTTTAGAGTTTGTTTATTTTAGAGTTTGTACAGGTAATCTTGTCAACCCGCGGTAGTGGTGCTGCGGTAGAGTTGCCGCCTCACAGCAAGACATTGTCCCGTTCGATTCTCAGCTAGAGCGTCTTCTGTGTGGAGGCATGCGTGAATGGGCGTGCTTTCGTTGAAGGTTGTGCATCAGGGTTGGTAACTCGGCACATAAAAATTCACTACCAAACATTAGCGGACTGGAGTTCCGCTGTGGCGACCCCTAACCGGGATAAGCTGAAAGACAAACAACAACAACAGGTAATCTTGTCCATAATATGATGTTCACAAGTTCACATTTTTCTTACTTTATTTTGAAATTCATTGCTGGTGTGAGTGTGACTACTAAAGCTCTGTTGAAACAGCAGCTCTAACAGGTTTAGTGTTGCAATCTTTTGTTAAACATGTTTCATAAAGGTATTTCTCACCAAAACATCTGTATTCTTTTTCAAAGCTGTGGTTAATTAAATGTTTACTAGGGGACATCACAGTTGCACAGTGAGCAGCACTGTCACTTTACAGCAAGAAGCTCTTCAGTTCTGTTCTTGGATGGGGTGTAGTCTGTTCAGAATCTGAATATCCAGGTCCACGTTTTTTTTTCCTTTTGCTCCAATGTGTCTCCCACAGGCTTTCATTAAATTGACTGGCAATTTTCCAAATTGCCCATAGGTGTGTATATGTATGTATATGTGAGTGTATATGTGCATGTGTGCATGTGGGAGGGTTGTATGATTGAACATGCACGTTAGTGGCCTACCCAGAATGATTTTCATAGCCTTGTACCCAGTGTCTGCAAGGATAGGGTTTTGAGTCCCCTGCAGCCCTGTAAAGGATAAAATGGGTTATTGGAAAAATGGATAGATTGACAGGGGTCACACCGTGTAAATTAGTGCAGTTAACCTTTTTAAAATGTTGCAGCTTCATAAGAATGTAAATTGCTCACAAATGCATTCATATTCTGATAATCATTGTATTTTACTTACAGCTGATCATGAGATAGGTGTTATGTTTATATTTAACACCAATTGGAGTAAACGACTAAATCAAACAATAGGCAACCTCGGTGAGATCAATAAGCGTGCCAGTCACATAGACAATGTCATAAATGGTACGCCTGTCTTGCTCACATTAGTGTGTTTAGGATTATTTTGTACCGTTATTAGGACATAGAATCCTGTGCGTGTGTTTACTTTTAGTTTTGCAGTTCTCATTTTGTTATTTGAAGATTATGCAGAAACCCTGATCTTTTACAGATGGAAGAGGTGGAGTGAAATTTTGTGAGCACGACAGGCGTACCATTTATGACATTGTCTATGTGACTGGCACGCTTATTGATCTCACCGAGGTTGCCTATTGTTTGATTATGTTTATATTTGTCAACCAAAAGCAAATAATAGCAAACAGGTAATATTTGTGAAATTAAACTAACTGGCTTCAGTAAAATGCAATAACCGTTTTTTTGAACTGGCCACCACTAATAAAAAACAATAGTATGTCTATATTTCAAAAAATTATCATCAAAAAATATTAATTACAGAGGTTGTGGCCAATATGGTGAGCAGTTAACAGGACAGTGTTTTTGCTCTGCTTCATTTTAACATCTCTGGGAGGTTTTTACAGAAAATTTTAAAGAATACATTTCAAAACTTTGTGGATGTATAATTAAACTACTTCTGAATAAACTACTGCAAGAAAAAATAAGTTTTAAAACGTTTTCATCTCTTTTTCCTGTCAAGAAACGAATTTCCTCGGAATGAGTCAGTGTAAACCCAGTATACAGGACAATACAATGAAGAGAGACATTCAGTCTGTACTCAGCAACATCAATGAACATTGTTTAAAGATGGGTAAACTGGAAAGCAAAATAGGCAACATTAATGAGGAATGTAAAAGCAGGTAGAAGTGTTGAGTGAAGCTCTTAAACAACAATCTTCACAAATTTCAAATATAGAAGCGGCAATGACTGATTTAGATGGAAGAATGATTGAGAGTGAGAATAATACTGAATTTCTTCTGAAACAAAATAACTTATTGCGGGGAAAAAATAGAAGATCTAGAAAAGAGATCTAGAAGGAACAGCATTAGGATTAATGGCATCCCAGAGAAAGAGGAAGGAGACAGTATGATTCAATTTCTAAATACCTGGCTGCCTAAGACATTGAACCTGCCTGAAGCTCTTTCCTTTGGCATTGAGAGGGTACAGAGATCGCTTTCCAATACATCAATAGAGAAAATTTTACTTAGACCAAGGTCAATGATAGCTAGATTCTTTTCCAGCCAAGATAAAGATCTTGTTTTAAAAATGGCATGGACTAATTATCCAGTTAAAATAAAAGAAAACATTATATGATTTGACAATGATTATTCAACTTCAGTTCATAGGTTCATAGGTGTTTACTAGGCTAATGACCACAAAGGCCTTTTTAAGCCTAGCCATACATCCCAAATCTCTGACAAGTTCTTATACCCTTGATAAGTATAAGCAGGGGTTTGGGAGATGAACCATTTACAGGTTACCTGTGTCCATTAGAGACATAGGTGCCAAACCAGGGATGAATTTCTGGTTTCTCATCCAGTTGTCCAAGTTGCACCTGAATTGGGTTAGGGAAGAACTCTGCTTCACATGGATAGGGAGTCTGTTCCATAGACGTGGTAGTCTCTGGGATACATACCTGTCTCTCCAGCAGGACTTATTTATATCACAGGCAAGGTTTAAGTCTTTAGAATGGGTAATTCTGGTGCTGCTTGTTTTGTGGATATGCAGGAGGTCCATTAGAGTGGGGACTGACAATGCTCTGTATGACAGGCATAGATCTCCCCTTAAAAGACTGTAGGAGACAGGGAAAGGGCCTTGAGGAGGTCTGCATATGACATATTACTTATGCCCTGTATTCTTTTAGTGAGGAACCTCTGTGGACATTCCAGTTGTTGGATATACCTGGTTATGTACATACCAAAGGGGGCATTGTACTCAATGATAGGTCTGATGAATGCCAAATACAGTGGAACAATGAATTATTTGGACTTAGATGCCATGCCTTTGTTTATAAGTTGTGCAATATAGAATGCTTTCCTCACCACTGTAGACACATGATGGTCAAACACTAGATTACTATCTATGTGTGTCCCTAAATCCCTGACTACTGGGTCAACTCTTAGGGGTGTGTTGCCAATATGATAGTTACCAGGGATAGAAGACTTCCCAAAGGATACTATTATGCATTTCTTGCATTTAGTTTTAGTCCATGGCTCTGTCACCAGTTGTTTGTCTGTGCCAGCCCCTCCTGGAGAACTTTTGTGTCAGTGTGAGATTCAATGACAGCTCCTAATTTGCAATCATGTGCATATTTAGTCAGCCAGAGACCACTGACATTGGCCTGGAATTCAAAGAAGTAAATGACAAAAAGGAGTGGTCCAAGGACTGACACTGAGGGACTCCACTTGTGACTAGCCTATTTATAGAGGTGGACTCCCCACTTCTGACCTCCTGGGTCCTGTCTGTGAGCCAGTTGGCTAACCACTGGATGAGATATGGGTTTGTACCTAACCTCTTGAGTTTGTCAACAATGCCCAAGTGGGGTATTGTGTCAAATGCCTTGGCCAGGTCAAGGTAGGCAGTGTGAACAATTTTCCCTCATCCATTGATTTGGTGACCTTCTCAAAGAAGTCCACCAGGTTGAGTAGGCATGATCTGCCCTTGATAAAACAAACTGGGTTGGATCCAGTGTCTGGAGATTTACTTTATCTCTGTTGATCATCTCCATGGTAATTATTTCCATAGCTTTACATATAAGACTAGTGAGACTTCTGGGTCTGTAGTTTCCAGGGTCTGTAGATGGCCCACCTTTGTGAAGAGGGATAACTGTTGCCTTTCTCCACTCATGAGGCACAAAACCTGTTTGGAGGCTATAGTTAAATAGTAATTCCAGAGGTCCTGATAGGTCATGTTTCATGCTCTTTAGAAGGCAGCCTGAGATATTGTCTGGACTCATTGATGCAGTGATTTTAGTCTTAGAGAGAGCATTAAGGACCTGTTCCCTAGTGATAGTAAGGGAAGTTATATTTGATGATATTTCCTGAGAGAAGGTTGAGAGGGAGAGAGGGGTAAAGTTGGGGTTTGCTATGTCTTCTGGCTCAGTATAGGTGGCTCCATTTACAATGAGCTCTGCACACAATTGTGTATTGTCCTTGATCTGGGAGGACAAATTTACCTCAAATTTGGCTTTGGTAGACTTTATTTGTCCTCTGAGATGGTTGTTTAGTTTGACAAGAGTGCTTTTATCCTGCTGGGTGCTGCACCTCCTAATTTTTGCTATGATTTTCTTCCTCCTGATATACAGTCTATTGATTTTGTGATTCCACCAGGGTGGCTTGTTTTGTTAGTTATTTCTGTACTTCTTCTTGGTGGGTACTGCTGCCTCCATTCAGCTATTAACATGCTTGTACAGGGTTTCTGTGAACAGTTCTGCATAGACAGCAGTGTACTCAGGGTTTCTCAGTTATGTCAAACAGCATGTGTACTTCTTATAACGGACTTAAAGAAAAACAATATTAAAGCACAAATTGTGTTTCCAGCAAAAAATAAAGATGCATCTTACAGAAGGACAGAGAACTTTTAACACTTTGGAAGATGCTTCAGTGTTTACAAAGGAATACAATTCTAAAATAAAAAATAAATTAAATGGACGGGAGTTTGCCCACATCTCTCAAAAGAAGTGCACCAAGGAATGGATGGTCAGTTAAAGATAAAAGCAGTAAAAAACTGAAAGATAAATGAAAAATACTTAATTTTCATTGTAATATTGGTTTGGTAACACAAAGAAGTGTATGAATAGTAAGGATCAGATAATAATACCACTTTTAACAAGGTAAATCATTTGTATTCCTTATTTCAAGTATACTTATTTTAGGTTACATATATAAGTGAAACTAATTGATTTCAAACAGAGCTTAATCAGTCATTCCAAACATATCATTAAATGCAAAATATCAATATGATAAAACTTAGGTAAAGAACAAACATTTTAAGTTCTTAATATGGTTTTGTGCTGTGTTACTAAACACAGTACTTGGAATTTAAAATGAGAGAAAAAAGATATATATATAATATAGATATAAATTATATATATGCTAAGTTGCATTCTAATTCACATAAGTGGCTGTTTTACATACACAAAATAAAGTATTGGAATGTCACTAAACAATTATCACATCATTAACACATTTACTAGCTGAATTCTTGTCACACATTTTTGGCATTCTTTCAACACAAGTTTTATTGTTAAGTCTCCTTTAAAGATTGCTTCATATAAAACAACACATGAAAACCCAAGAAAACATCCACATATGAAATGTACAAATCATTGTTTTATTTCTGATTATCTTTAGTTACTGTCTTCTTACAATATTTAGTAGTTATTTGCTGTTTAAAGTAACTTGCTAAGCTTTTACTTTATAATTAAAGTTAAAAACGAATGCTAGCGATTGTAGCTAGTTTATCTGTATATGCAGAGTTTCTGAAAAAAATGTATCTTTATTTGTGAAAGTATTTGAAAGTTTAAAAAGTTTTGTGCTTTTTTCTTGATTTTTTTCTTGATTAGATGGCTTTTAAGGGTTAATATTTAAGACTGAAGTGTTTAAATTCACTTGCGATTTCCACAAATGTTTATGTGCATTTAAATAAAGCTAAACAAACTGTTTTCACACCTTTAACATAATGTAGCTTTAAAAGAAATTATTTGGTGGTGCGAGCACTTTTGTCAGGCTTTTTAAGATTTAAAAGGTTCTATAAATTGTTGTTTTTACCTTCTTTCTTAAAGGAGAACTGCACCCACAGACTCAAAAATCATGTTTATTTCATCATGGTTTGGTGTTTCCTACATTTTAACACCACTCTGGGACTATTTCTAGGTTTTTAAATATTTTATATGTAATTTCTGAGTCTGACCACATGAGGTCTGGCATCTTGAAGTAATCCTGATTGTTTAGTCTACCTCTAGGTATCCCACAATGCAGTGCTAGTCTGTAAAAAGTTACATCACGCAGGCCTCTTTCTTCCTAAAGTTCTTGCACTGCATTTATTTTACATGCTGTCTTTAAGTCAGTTAGCTTTAAGCAACATTTCATGCCATTCAATGACTACTTAAAACACAAACAGTGCAGTTGCCACAAAACAGACTTTCAAAGTGCTTTTTACTGATGTTTCTTTTTAGAATGGCTAAACTGCAGTTTTTTTTCTGAAGCCTGAATTGTACTACATTGACTCGTCCCCATCTCCCTTCACACCTAACTTCCCTAGCTGTCAAAGTGCTAAGGGTAATTTGAGCTGTTACCTGCTGTGATTGACAGCTCACAGCAGAAGACTTGACTCATGTACTGTTTCCTTGTTCTAGCCTTTGCTATGGGTAGGGGAAGGACCAAGGAGCTGTGACATCACAGCATGGGTGGGTTTTTAGGATGGTCATGGTGATGTCAGTTTTGGGTTGGAATTGGACAGAAACCTACCTGCATTCAGTGGACTTGATAATATCAATGAATTGGAGACTTTTCCAGGGTGGGATAAAAGTTTTTTGAAAGTGAAACCACCACAGTATAGTGAGGTACTGTTCTAGTGGAGAGAAACAGTAAATTTAAAATATTTTAAAAAGTGTGTTGCTGTTTTTTCATAGCAGGGACAATAAATATGGAAAAAAAGGACAGAGAAGTTGAGCATTTAATAACAGAATCCCATTGCTGTCCTTTGTGAAAGATGTCCTTTCAGCTCACCATTTGAGCAGAACATGCTATATTAGAATGTTAAAATGGGAAATGCAGTGCGTTTTAATCATTAACATTGATAAATTAACTTGAAATCATTCATATCTGGAAATCAGAACACATTGTATTAAATCATACATAAGGAATATAGGTAATTTGTATAATACAATAAATTAAAATATAAAATGAGCTCTAAAACTAATAGTAATTGGTTTGTAGTTTTGATTGCTTGTTATATATTAACTGATTGATTGCTTGTTATATAATAACAGATTGACCACACTGTAGTTTATAATAAGAAACTTCTAGTAAGACACAAATTATTATATTTTGTGGTATTTGATTTAAAATCACAGATAGATTATAGTTGATATATTTTATTAATAAAATTGATAATTCCCTCTGAGGTAATGGATAAACAAGATAGTGGATTGTTTGCAAGAAATGAAAAACAAAAGAAGGAACTAGAATAATGATTGCTGGTACATAATGGATGGTATATCTGTTCTTTCAAACAGCATAGTACATATGGATTACTACTGATGTATGGAGTTCATGTAAATAGTAAATGGTATAAGATAGATAGTATAAGCAGGGAAATAAGGAGATAGGGACAAATATACATGTATATAGCTAGTAGACTGTTCTATAAATAATTTTACACACAATAAATAAAATAAATAATAATATGCAACTTTTTGACCTTTATAAAAATGTTGAAATTAACATCTGCTAACCTTCTTATTGTAGTCTGAGGACCAAGAAGAACTTATAAGAGAAGAAGGGAACAGTGATAACTAATCTGTCTTATTTAAAGTTAAATGGGACCTAAGTAGCCGTTTCCCTCTTACTTAACACATAGAAGTGCTTAAAACGATTCATATCAAGATAGGGAACATTCATGCATGAAGCAAAAGCATGAGCTAAGTGTAGTTAGTCTAATGGGGAAGTTGAGATGTAGTTGATTTGATTTTATCAACACACAAGGGATATGTTATTCCACAGTAGAATGTTTTAAGGTTATATTGTTAGATAATACTCTAATTGTTTTAAATGTTTGTCCATAGTTGAATGTTCTTTATCATCATATTTGAAGTAAATAATAGTTCTTTACATGAAAGTATTTTTAATAATATGTTCTCTTACAAATGTCTGATTTTAAATGCTTATCTATTAATATTAATGGATTAAATAATCCAGTAAAGCGGGAAAGCCTGCTTAAATACATGAAGTTACATAAAGCTCAAATAGTATTTTTGCAAAAAAACTCATTTATTCATGTTAATAAATTATCATTAAAGAATTATTTAATTCTGACAGGCTCTGGTTTTAGATCTAAAAGAAGAGGCACTCTCATTTGTGGAAGAATTCTCCAGTTATGCCTAATGTAATGGATACTTATGTTGCTAAAATAGTATGTTAAACATTGTTGTAATTGAATGAATGGGAAAATATATACTTTGGTAAACTCTTATTGTATTCCAGGAATAGGAGCTAAAGATGCAAAAAATTATCTAGACACCATAGCCTATTACATGAAAGGTGAGGTCATAATGACTGGTGATTTTAACTGTATCTTATCTGATAAGGACATCAGTGCTAATAAGAAGCCTAGAATCATATCTTCAGCTAAACACATCACATTTTATAAACCTTATGAACTTAAAGGATATACAGGAACTTAGAAAAGTAAATTCACTTCAATACACCCATTACTATTATAGATACAGAACTCAGACAAATATTGACAAGGTTTTTGTTACAGGCAATTCAATTTCAAATATAAGAGAAGTTTCCATAGTGTCATGTCCATTATGAGATCACAATGTTACTGTATTCAACATTATTTTAAAAAAATAATGTCTTAATTAATCACAAAAGACTACCAGCATACATTATTAAAATAGAAGGATTTAAAGACTGTATGTAAATGAGATCAAGAACTTTATAGAAATAAATACAAATGGTGAAATAAATTATATCATCCTTTGGGACTCACTAAAGGCTTACTTAAATGGTACAATTACATGCTGGTATATGAATAGAACAAAAGAATTTGGTAAAGATTTAGAATACATTACAAACTAAAATAGATAAAAAAGACCTAAAACAAAATGATACTATTAGTCAGTCTGAACTAAAAAAAAATGAATACAAAAGGCATTGACATTCTAAGCTAAATCATAAAGTGTCAATAAACCTGGAAAAACTAAAACATCAGATATATTCAGGGAACCCATCAAGCTTACGTAAACTTGCTATTAGATCTAAGAAAATTAATAGACTAAATCACATTAAAGAAATTGCATTTCAAATAAATAATAAAAAAGAAAGGAAAACAGATGTTAAGGGTATTCTTGAGTACTTTAAAATATTCTATTAAAATACAAATAAAAATTCAAGTAGTTTAGTAAATGATGAGATAGTAGATACTTTCCTAAAGGAAAAATATAAAGAATAAATTAACAAATGAACAATTAAATAGAATTGATAGACCTTTTACTTTAAAATAAATACCTGAACTATATAGACTATTGCCAGATAATGCAGTTTTTATACTAGAAAAAGCTTTCAGGGAAATAAAAACTACTTCAGAGGTTCCCCATCATGGAAATATTCCCTCATTTCACCTATTCTAAAGCTAGGCAAAGATCCTACAAAATGTTCTTCTTCTAGACCCATTTCACTTCTAAATGTTGACTATAAGATGTTCATGTCTATCTTAGCAAATATAATTGATCTAATAATACCAAAGTTAATTAACAATGATCAAACAGGTTTTATTTTAAATAAACAGGTACAAGATAATATAAGAATACACAAACCAATAGACTATGCAAATAAAAATAAAAAATAACTTTCTATCATTAGTCTTGATTTAGATAAAGCTTTTGATTCAGTCAATTGGCATTATTTAATTAAAACACTTAAAGAATATAACTTAATTTCAAAGTTTTACATTAATTATTGTGCTTATGTCAGAATAAGTTCCTTTCTTTCTAATTTCTTTAAACTACTAAAAGGTACTAAACAAGGTTGCCCACTGTCTCCATTACTTTTTTTACTAGTAATATAACCTTTTGCTAACTTTATTAGGTGAAACGAAGATATTTGTGATATAACAGTAGAAGATGATTTGGAAGTAAAGATTCAACTATTTGCACATGAAATTCTGCTTACAATAGAGAATATAGAAAAACACATATAATTAGTTCTATAAGGTAATCTGAAACTATTTTGAACGTTAAATTTAATCATAAAATCAGTACATTATTAATCAATAAGAAATAAAAAAAATCATATAAAATATTCTGATTTTATTTCAAATAACTTTCAAATTAAATATGTTGGTATCATAATTATGTCTAAGTCTAGTCACAAGCTGGAATACATTTTTCTTTACTATGGAAGCATGTCTAATGTTAACTAAGATGGTAATCATCCCTAAAATATTATTTATTATGCAAACATTAACAGTGTCTCCACCAAGAAAAAGTAATGAAAAAGATTAATAACATCTTACTTAAGGTTCTTTGGCATGCAAATAAACCAAGAGTTTCTTTTAATTTGCACACACAAAGTTGGGATAAAGGTGGAATAGGATTCCTTGATATTCAATGGTATGCTACTTCAACTATTGTAAAAAATATTGCATTGTGGATAAATTCATCATATGAATCAAAATGGAAACTAATACATCAGGTATTATTATCTAAAAATAACAAGCATATTACTAATTGTCATAAGCAAATAGTTCCTAACAGTTTTGTCTGACTATTAAAAGATTATTATTTAAATGGAAACATTTCTTCTAATCAAATTCCCTATATAAATAATATTCTTTCTTCCTTCCAGAAATCCATGTATTCTAATTATTGTAATAAAGATATAATCTTTTCAATTTTACCAATAGCATATACAAATGAATGCTTATAAACTTACAATTTCACTAAAATGATATATCTAAAACAAAGAACAAAATAACTTAATTTATTGACATCAATTCTTACATTGAACTGAAATACATTCTGTTGAAAACTTAATGTCTAGATACAGTAACGATTCTAATAAGTGGTTAACACTACAAATATGTAGGGATTTTGTAAACTCAAATATAAATAAGATTTTCCCTCAAATATTAGAATTCCTAATTAATATTAATAATAATGCATAGGAAAATAAGTCTTACTTCTCACAGATTTATAGAATTCTTAGAGTAGACTTTTTCATTTACAAGATTTTACAGAAGAAGATAAACAATATTATTAAAGGCAATAGAAAAAAAACCTACATCCTCTTTATATTGGAAAACTTTCACCTGGAAATTCCTGCACAGAGCATTTGTTATGCCTAACAAGGTTACAATTATATATAAATCAAATAGATGAAATGCTGGACATGTGATTCTGAGGTAACAGCTGATTGGATACATATGGTATATGAACGTGATGTCATCTATCCTTTTTGGAAATAAATTAATAATGTTATTCAAGCATTGTGGTCAGTTAGATGTAATATTTCTAAGTCATTGATTTTATTTAATGCTCTGATCCTTGAAATAATTGCAAGGACTCAAGTGCCTCTTATTTGGTCTATACTAACAATAGCTAGGAACATAATAAAGAATTGGAAGAGTAAAACTACACTCTCTTGTACTGAATTTCTGTATGGCAAAAATTGTATGTAGTAGTGAGTTACATATTATTAGGATGAGAACTTCTAATATTACTCATTCCTTTATGTCGTGGCTAAAACTTAAATATTTGCTTGAAATATATTAACTTGCTAATATGTACAATATTGATAGATTACACATCTGTGGACATATGTAAATAGTTATTTGTTTGTTTTACTTTACTCTGATTGTTCTTTATTAAAATAAAATTATTTTTTTTATAAAACATATTAATTACACATTATATTAAATGTTTTCCCCCAAACATTTCATCAGGTAGTATATGACATATAGGGTTCCTATTACATGAGCAAACACTAGAAATAGCAAATGCTTATTTGTTGAACCCAAATGCATGAAACCACAGAATATCGAAGGAACAGATCAACAAATTATTTCCCAGGGAAAAAATTTGTTGGGCCGTTCTCCATACTTTGCTGTTTTCTTCACTGTGGTGCAATCTTGGAGTTGGTATATTTAAGGTGGGGGGTGGGGAGGTACAGCACCCCCCCACTTTGTTTTGCCTGTACTTTTTTTTGTATCAGTGAATTTTTTTCCCCGGGGAAAATTTTGCTGATCCATTCCTTCGACATTTTGTGGTTTCGTGCATTTGAGTTTGATAATAGATCATTCGCTATTTCTAGTGTTCGATCATATAATAGGAACCTGGCATATAAATAACTCAAAATGAATGAGAACAACTGGGAAGCAGACATTATTTAATCTTTGATAAGTGTTTTCATTCCAGCCACATGCAGGGACTTGGAAGTGTGTATTACTCACACTCTGTGCTTTTGTGAGAGCAAGGTTAGATTTTATTCCTGTGAATGCTTCTATATGGGTAAAATCACACAGAAATCTCACAGAGAATTTATAAATATTTGTACCCCATTAGAAAAAAAAGCAGTTATAATGTATTGTTTAAGCATTGTTGTGTCTGTGTTAACTGCAAAAAATATTCTTTCTGGTAGAACAAGTTTGTCATGACTTGAGAAATGGAGATTTGAATAATAATTTGGAAGTTAAACACTGCAATTGTAAATGCTTCTAAATGTAGGCAAGTATCCAAGCTTAAATGAATCTCTTAATGAAAAATGTTATTTAAAATCTTTGCCTGGATATTAATCTTTGTAAACTATTATTTATTATCATTACCATTTAGTAATTTTGGAGATACACATGATATATAACAATTTAATAACTTTATTTGTATCTGACATTTTTAAACTGTGTCATGTGACATTTTTTGATTGTATTTAAAAAAATGTTTTAAGTTGCATTTAGTTCTGATGAAGTTCCTGCGTGGAATTAAAATGAAAGCACTTAATGAAGATTAAATAAGCTCTTTTCATAGGATCATAGAAGGTTACTAGGGTAATGGCCCTATGGCCTTTACAAGCCTAGCCAAGTACAACCCCTGTTCCTAAGACTATGAAGGTATTAAGCATAACTAAATAAGCAACTACTGCCCCTGTCCAAGAGGGACACAGGTGAAACTTCCTGGGTGAATTTGCGGTTTCCCATCCAGTCATCCAAATTACATTTAAATAGGGTCAGCAAGGGGCTGTGCTTCACCTGAATTGGAAGTTTGCTCCAGAGGAGAGGTAACCTCTGTGTGACACATCGGTCTCTCCAGCAAGTCTTGTTGATGTCACATACTAGGTTAAGTTCCCTTTAGCAAGTGCATCTTATACCATTTGATTTATGAACGTGCAACATTTCCATTAGAGCAGGATCTGAGATTGCTTTATATGTAAGGCAGATGTCACCTCTGAGTAGTCTGTAAGACACAGAATATAGTGACAGTGATTTCAGTCTGTCAATGTATGACATGTGCTGAAGTCCCCAAATTTTCTTTGTAAGAAACCTTTGAGGTTATTCCAGGTGTAGGTGCCTGGTATGGTACATACCAAATGTAGCATTGTACTCTATTATTGGCCTGATGAGTGAGGAGTATTTATTTTATTTATTTATTTGACATTTATTAGCCATGTTGGTCCAACTGGGCTAAAACCTCATTTTCAGTGGGGACCCTGGGAGAAAAGCTCCATGTAGTTGTACAATTTTATGAAAATAAGTAAAATCAAAATTACACAAAGGCATAATAGTCAGTCATTGGCAATAAGAATTAGTCAATGGGAATAACAATGACAATAAAATGATAACAATCACATTCAAGAAATCAAAAACAGGTTATAAACATAACTATGAATAGGTACAAAAAGACCAACACATGAAAAAATCACTTTATACATTTTTTTATTAAAAACTATTTAAGCCAAGCCTCCTGTAAGAGTTATTAGAAGTATTAGGGGAGAAAGAAGGTAGAAGAGGAAGAGGTAAGGGTTTATGAGTGGTCATGACAAGGGCAAATTCAGGATTTAGCTAGACAATTTTTTTGTTCTTTTTTGAAAGTGTTGGAGTGTGTAATGCTTCTTATGTTGAGTGGGAGTTTGTTCCAGTTACGAGATACGGAATATTTGTATAATACTTTCCCAATAGCTTTATTGGGTTTATATATTTGAAGAAGAAGTTAATCAGTGCTGCGGAGTGGGTGTGTAGGGATATAATAAGATACAAGATTAGCTAGAGAGGGACAGGCCGTGGATTTGTTGAGTAAGAAGTGTGTTATATGAAGCTGTGAAAGTTGAAGTTGGTAGGGGAATTCAAGCCACTGTAGGTTTTTTTAGCACCAAGCAGTTGAGAGAGGTATGTGGTATGTTTGCAGCAAATTTAGTGATTTTATTCTATGTCTGTTCCAGCTTAGTGGTTAAATAAAATTGAAGGTTAGTAAGGATAGGGGCAGCATAGAGAAGGCTTGGGAGTAGATAAGCTTGAGCCAAGGATACTCTAGATTCTAATGTTAGGTATTTACTATTTCTATAGAGGAGATCAAGTTTTTGGTTAGTTTTTTATAGATTGTTGGACATAGAGGTCAATTTTTAATTCATCATCTATTATCATTTTGATATGCCACGGTAGTACGGCGGTAGCATTGTTACCACACAGCAAAAGGTTCTCCTGTTTGATTCTCGGCTTGGCTTAGGAGTGCCTTCTGTGTGGAGTCTGCATGTCCTCCCAGCGGTTGGGTAGAGTTCAAAAGATATGCGTGCGTAAATGGGCATGCCTTCGTTGAAGGTTGGGCGTTGAGCTGGCACCTCGGCATTTCGTAAAAATCTACTGCCAATCATTAGCGGACCGGAGTTCCACTGTGGCGACCCCTTACCGGGAAAAGCCGAAAGACAAACAAACATCTATTATCATTCTGAGTAGCTTTGTGTGAGATTCTACATTAATGATGGGTTTTATTTAAGGAAGAAATGGAGAAGGTGGGTTTGTGGTGTGAAGGTGAGTTTGGAAGAAAGAGTAAAAGTTTATTTTTTTTAGGATTTAGAATAAGCTGGTTTTCAGTAAGTCATCTTTCAACAGAGATAAAAGAGTCTTGGGTAAGAGTGTGAAGTTGAGAAATACTTTCAGAAGAGGAGATGAGTGTGAATCATCAGCATACTGAATGAGAGAGGATTGATAGCAAGAGGTATAGAGGTCATTAGTGAAAATGTTGTAAAGAAGGGGTCCCAGGATGGAGCCCTGGGGGAACACTTGTATGGATGGGAAGGAAAGGAGAGCAGGAGGAATGTCATCTAACAGATTTCTGTCTGTTTGAGAGATAACTAGAGAACCATTTAAGAGTAGTAGCTGAGAGAGTGAGGTTGGCTAGCTTGGTTAGGAGTTTAGAGTGGGAAACCGTGTTGAAGGGTTTTGAAGGGTCTACGAAAAGACATGAGACAAGTTTATTATTATCATGGGCTTTAGCTATAGTATAAATGAAAGATAAAAGCTGGTTGTTGTACTATGATTTGGATGGGAACCATGTTGGGTAGGTGTCAGATGGTTTTCTTGGATGAGAAATTTAAGGAGCTGGATATGTATACATTTTTATAGAATATTTGAGAGTGCAGAGAGTATACCTATGAGTCTATAGTTAAATGGGTCAGTGGAATTGTCTCCTTTATGCAGGGGTATGGCATAGAAAGTTTTCCAAAAGTCAGGTACAGTGGCTTCACAAATTGATTTACTGATGAGTATTGAGACTGGATAGGCTGTAGAGTCAGCTGCAAGTTTGAGAAAGAGTGGGTAGATTATCAGCAGAGGTGGAACACGGCTTTAGATTTTGGAGTAGAGATTTTATATATGTGCTGGGTATGGGTTTAAGAGAGAAGAGGGTTAGATTAGAAGGTATTTGAGGAGAGATAGTAGTGTTGGAGTTGTGTTTAGTGTTGGACAGTTTTTGAATAGTATCAATGAAGTAATGGTTGAGGAGGGCGGCAGTGTCCTGTGCTGAAAAGTTAGGGTAGGGATTAGGAGTTTGAGGATTTCTGGGGTGTAGGATAGAGTTGATAGCTCTCCAGAAATTTTTGGGATTAGAATGATGGCTAGTTTGGGCCTTATAGTAAAATGTTTTCTTGTCATTGTGGATATGTCTTTTTGTCTGGTTTCTGAGTTCTTTGAAGATTTGATGGTGGGTAGGGGATTTTGATTTTATCCAAGTATTCCATGCAGAATCTCTCTGATGCATAAGGGGATGAGTTTCTTTTGTCAACCAGGGAGCATGATTAGATTTTATTCTAATTTTCTGAAGGGTGCTAGTGAGTTGAGAATGTCTAAGAAGATGTTGTTGAATTTTAGCACGAAGTCACTAAGAGGAAGATTATACAGGCAGGACCAATTTATTGATGAGTCTTTCATTAAAAGTTGTGGAGTTGAAGATAGAGAGTTTACGACAGTCCATGTAAAGATGAGGCCTAGATAGTTGTGGGGAATGTCTTTCGGTATAGATGGGAAGGTGGTCGCTTAAGGTGTTGGAAAGTGTGATAGAGTTGTGGTAGAGGTGAGGGTTGTTATTCAGTATCCAGTCAAGGATAGTATTGTGTACAGGGGGGTTATAACCTCTTTTGTTCTGGATGCAGTGCCCTTATTTATGATGTGGGTGACATAGAAAGCCTTTCTTACCACTGTGGAGACATGGTGGTCAAAGAAAAGGAAAGGTTGCTGTCAACCTGTGTGCCCAAATCTCTCAACATTGATTGCATGCTTAGGGAGATGTTATTAATGTGGTAATCTGCAGGGATGTTGCTCTTGTTGAAGGGATGATAATGCATTTTGTTGCATTGAGTTTTAGCCCATGACTTTGGCACCATTGATTTGTCTGCATAAGTCCCTCTTGTAGGATGTTGACATAATTTAGGGACTCGATGACTGCACCCAGTTTGCAATCATCAGCAAACTCTGTCAGCCATAGGCCTTTTGTTTTCGCCTGTACATCTGAGAAGTAGAGTCCAAACAATAGTGGCCCAGCACAGATCCCTGTGGAACACCACTTGTTAAGGGTCTGCTGGTGGAGCTAGCGTCACCTGTTTTGTCTGTATGTGTTCTATCAGTGAGCCAGTTTGCAACCCACCTGACAATATATGAGTTGATCTCCAGCTGGGTGAGTTTAATAATTGATGCCTGAGTGGGGAATAGTGTCAAAAGCCTTGGCCAGGTCTAGGTAGACTGCATGCACTGCTTTGTCTTCATCCAGGGCTTTGGTGACTGTCTTAAAGATGTCCACCAAGTTCAAGAGGCAGGATCTGCCTTTAATGAAGCCAAACTGGGTTGGATCAAATGTTTGGTGGTCTTGCATACCTTTGTTGATGAGGTCCACGATTATTCTTTCTATAGCCTTGCAGGTCAGGCTTATGGGCCTATAGTTCTCAGAGTCAGTGGAGGCATCTCGTTTATGTAATGGGAAGATGATTGCTGTTTTCCATTCAGCAGGTAAAAAAAACAGTGCTTAGACTGTGGTTAAAAAGAGTACCCAGCAGCGCAGTTAGTTCCTGTTTTAATCCATTTAGAGCATACCCTGGGATATATTATCAGGTCCCATAGAGACTGCTTTTTTGGCTCTGGAGAGAGCATTTACAACCTGCTCCTTGGAGATACTAGGTGGAGGGCAGGTGGTAGGGATGCTTTGGGAGATATATGGTGGGGACAGGGGGGAGAAGTTTTCACTGAACCTGTCAGCTAGCAGGTTGACTATTTCTGTGGGTTTAGTATATTTGGTGCCATTAACAATCAGTTCTGTGCAGATCTGAGTTTTTCTTTTAAGGTTTCTGACATAGTTAAAACAGTCTTATGGTTATCCTTAGCAAAGGAGGCTAATCTGGATTCAGAGTTAGCTTTAGAATGTCGTACAAGGTGTATTATTTGCTTGATTAAGCTCAGGGGGGAATGCTACAATTCATAGGTTCATATGTTTATAGGTAGGTACTAGGCTATCTGCCTGAGGGCATTTATAAGCCTAGCCAGAGTGTGTCGGCTTTCACCGCCCCATTGATTAATTAACTGAGCCTCTGTCAAGCAGAGCCAATGAAGTGATCCCAGGAGTGTACTTTCTGTTACCCATCCACTCGTCAAGGCTTCTCTTGAAGAGTGTTAGTGAGGGGCTCTGCCTAATATAGTTAGGAATTTTGTTCTAAAGCATGGGGAGTCTCTGTGACAGGAATCTATCCCTCCAACATGTTCTATTTATTGTTGTGGCGAGGTTTAGCTCATTAGAGCGCGTGGCTTGCAGTGACTTGTATTTCTTTAGGTGGAGCATGTCCATCAATTCTGAGTTGGACATGGCTTTGTAAGTCAGGCAGAGATCACCTCTGAGTAAGCAATATGCCACTGAGTACAGCCGGAGTTTTTTCAGTCGGGCTGCATAGGACATATGTTTGAGGCCAGTAATCCTCTTGGTGAGGTGCTTTTGTGGTCTTTCAAGCTGTTGGAAGTGTCTTGTGAGGTACATCCCAAATGGGGCATTGTACTCTATGATGGGTCTGATGAGTGACGAGTAGAGGGGCACTATAACCTCTTCATTTCTAGATGTGAACCCCTTAGTAATTAAATGGGCCACATAGAAGGATTTCCTAACTACTTTGGCAATATGATTGTCAAAGGAGAGATTACTATCTACCTGGGTCCCCAGATCTCTTATTACCTCTTCTGTATTAAGGGGGCTGCCGCTTATGTGGTAATTCGTGGGTGTTTTGTTTTTCCCAAACAAGATGACTATGCATTTTTTGGCATTTAGCTTGAGGCCATGACTTTGACACCAGGTGTCTGTCTCAGTAAGGCCTTTTTGGAGGATGTCCGTGTCAGCCAGAGAGTCAATTATGGCTCCCAGTTTGCAGTCATTGGTGAACTTGGTTAGCCATAGTCCTCCTGTGTTTGCCTGTACTTCTGAGAAATATATGCCGAACAGTAGGGGTCCCAGAACTGAGCCTTGAGGGACACCACTTGTGACTGGTTTAGAGTCATACCTGGAGCCCGCTATTCTTACCGTGTGAATTCTGTCTGTACGCCATTTGGCAACCCATCTTGTGACTTAGGGGTTTATGTTCAGGTTGGTGAGTTTTTCTATAATACCCAAGTGAGGAATGGTGTTGAATGCCTTGGCGAGATCAAGGTAGGCCATTCCTTCATGCTTTTGGACAGCAATTTATTTCTCTTATTGTATAACCTGTTAATGGCAGATGTCCACCAGGTAGGCTTGTTCTTTCTTGAGGATCTTGTTTTAATCCTATCAGGCATGGCTGATCCAAGACATTTGTATAGGTGCTTATACAAGGCATTGATGTAAATCCCAGTATAGGTATCCATACAATCAGTGAGGGCAGGGGCTATGAAGCTATTAATGCCTTCACATATTTGGTTGTAATTTGCTTTGGGGAAGTTTTTTAGTCTAGTTGCTGCTAATGGGGGGGGGGGTCAAATGTTATTGTTACTTCTAATGAGACTGATTTATGATCAGACCTCACTAGGGAGGGCTGCAAACTTGGGATGGCACAACACTCACCCATGTTAGTGAGCATCAGATCCAGAATGTTTGGACTGCTTGTGGGGGTGTCAACCAACTGATCCAGGGCATTGGAGTTGATGAAGTTCAAGAACCTTTGGGCAAGTGTGTTAGTACATGTATAATTTACCCAATCTATGGATGGGTAGTTAAAGTCACCTAAAACCAGGGTGCTTGGTTGTATCTTGAGCAATTCAAGTAGATCCAAGTATGCAGTGTGGGTATCCTGGTTCATGGAGGGGGTCCTATAACTGGCAATAACTTGGAGAGGGGTCTTACCTACAGTCAACTGGACCTGGATTAGTTCAAGGGAATTTTTTTGTTTAATCAGTCTAGAGGTGTATTTATCTTTGATTAATATTGATATTTCACCTCCTTTCATCCTCACACTTTCAGTTTGTGGTCTGAATGTGTGAAAATCATTATAACCCGGTATGGCTGGGGTGGCTTCCATGGCCTTAAACAAAGTCTCTGTGACTGCATAGATGTCAGCATGTTCTAAGTGAGGGCTGCTTCCAGTGAGTGCAGCTTTAGGTTTAGACTCCTATCATTTAGCAGCATAACCTTGAGGTTGCTTTTTGAAAATATTTTTACGTCAGGAATTTTGTTGTGTGACATTGCCTAAAAAGGCATTATAGGGGAGGCAAGAGCCTTAGCCAGTAACCGAAATCCCAGAGGTGACAGATGAAGACCATCTCTGGCATCCCAGGCTGACAGGTACTGGATCCCCTTAGAATGACACCAGAAACTAAGCCAATTGTTGAAGTCAGTCATTTTTTGATGCTCAAGACTAAGGCAATACCTGCCTGAGACACATTCACTGAGCTCAGTCATGTCTCTTTTCATATAGTCCAGTGAGGTATGTCTCAAGTCATTCACACCAACATGAACTATGATGGAGTCATAATGGTACTTGTTGTGGAGAGACTTGAGCGCGTATGTGATCTAGTGGATCCTGGCATTCGACAGACAGCTGACCGTAACCTTCATCTTGTCCAGCCTGGTGAGTGGGACATCTGTGTGTCTCACTATAGAGTCGCCTATGACTAAAAAATTTGGTTTATATGTGCTTTTTCTTAGGGGCTTGTTTGGTGAGACACTTGTACTTGTGGTTTTATATGTATCGAGTGCTCTAGGCAAAGTATTAGGTGTAGCATGTTTGTGTTTCAGAGGTCTCTGGCGTTTAGGTAAATTTCTGATGAGTACCTCCATGTATGATGGTTTATGTGTTGAGTGTGGTTTGTGCAGGAGGTGTAGTATGTGGGCTGACAACCTGTTCAGTCACTTTTCTGTGAATGAGAGAGGAAGGATTCCAAATTTTTAGTGTATATGCATCTCTTAACAAATTGAGCTTGAGTGGTTTAGGAGTAGTGGGTTGTCAGTGTACACCAGGCAATTGCTACACTGCCTCAGGATATCAATGTCAGTCAGGCTGGTAGGAGAAACAGACGAGAACTGACCATCCATAATACTAGGTGTAAATTTGCTTAGTTTAATGAGGAAGGATGTGGTTTAATTGCAGCTTAATGCTGGGTCTATAATATTGGGGCTGTCAAGGGATACAAGACTATTAGGGATTAGGAGAGTTCAATCAAAGTGGCAAATGCTGTAGAATGTCCAGCTGAGGTGCTGTCCGGGCAGCTAAGTGCAATTTAAGGGACTCCTGAGTTGGAGCATGGGCAGCTTCTAAGTGAAAATAAATCTGCTTCAGCTTTTGTGTCTTTATCTGCCAATGGTCATCTCCACTCCGCTGTGCTGCGTGAAAGTACTCTACGTGCAAACAGATGCTTTAGATTGCTCAGATGAGGATAGTATTGCAGTGGCTGGTTGCAAAACTCTGTGGAGCTATGTTAAAGCAGGCACAAACTCACACAAATGCAGGGCTTATGTAGCAACTGTGAGAACCCTTTTTTAAAATAAGTTAAGCAATTTTCAAACAAGTTGACGAATGGAAATGCTCAATAATGAGCCTTATTACAACAATCTGCAAATCAGATGGGCCCTTTGCTACCACCTACCAAAAGGGTGCAGGGGGGCCTTCTTAATGGAAGATTTTCACTGTTTCAGCTGTTTGCTGTTTGAGACTGTTTTTTTCTGCACTTATAATTTTTTTAGTGCTTGTGTACTCTGTAGCATAGGTTAGATTCAGATTTGCTGAATCTAGACAGTTTGGCATTATCTGAGCACTAAAACCAACCAACAGCTGAAACAGTGAAACAGAAAAACATTTAAAATGACTAATAAAGTTAAAAGTAAGTAGCAGTTCAGTAATATACAGTTTAAAAGTGCAGTACAGTGAATAAAATACTTATTTTTCTGTAGATTTCAAAGGATGCCTTGGATTTTGTTTTGATTCACTCCAAGGATCTGAGAGAGCACACCAATCCTAGAGCAGCTCCTGTAAACTGAGCTGAGTTGTGATTTAGTTCTAATGAACTTCCTGTGTACAGCTGGAATGAAAGCACTCAATGAGGATTAAATAGGCTCTTTTTCCCTGTTGTTCTTGGCGGTTTGCATTATGTATATATACATACATATATAAATGTGCTTTGCAAGGGTCTGCTTCCATGATTTCTATTTCTATTAATTTCAGATTCATGCTGTCTCAGAGACAAGAGGATAATTAGTTTCACTAAAATAAAAAACATTCCTTTGTCTCTGAAGTAGTGCAACCTTGAATTTGATATGTATACTTTGGGAGAACACCCCTCATGTATTGTGTGGTACATGCCCCCCCACCCAAATAAAACCATTGCAGTAGTTACTTGACATTTATCCTTTAATTTGGTGTTCATTAAAATGTTGCATGTCTGTTTCAACTATTCCTTATATAAGGTTTGATAGTAACATACTTGTTCTAATAGGTACCCAAATTTGCTCACTGCTCAGCCCCATAGGAATCTGTTTAAAGACATATAATGTCACCTTAATTCATTCACACCTCTATAGTAAAGCTGCTAAAACACTGGAAGTTTAGCAAGTATTACTAACAAGATCCACATTTGTGGATTTGGTTTCCAGATGAGGTGGATATGATGCTTAAAGGCAATACAAGTGTCATATCCTACCATTGGAGACAGTCAGAGTGAAGGAGATGCTAAGAAGCTATTTCTGAATGTAAACTGTACTCTTATTACAGAGCAAAATTAGACTGTTCACAAATAGTAAAATAGGTTAAGTCTTTTCCAAATAAAAATTGCATGTTTTCTGTGGACTTAGAAGGCTTAGTTAATAAAGCCTAAAGTTCAAATACAGCAAAGCGCAGATAATTTGAAGAGGGGTCATACATTTCTTCAGCTATATTGCAGCAGACTGAGCAATATATGAGTGAATATGACCATCTTGTAGTTTGCTGACTCAGGCAATCACAAAAACATGACATAAGCTATACTACTTTTAATGTATCTGTCAAGAAAGACTGCCTGGTGAGGGAAATTGCTATGGTGGTGTAATGTCTTTTTCCTAGATATGCATTGACATTGGAGTTGATTATAATTAATATAAGGTGTAGGGGGTCACAGCCCTCCCTATGTTTATAAGATTATAGGGAATCTGGTCTCACAGAAGATATTTTGCCTGCAATTGCTTTAAGGTTCGGTATGCATGTCATCCATTAGATATGTTTCAGAATTTTTGCATGGTTTGCTTATGGTAGATAATGAAGCCAGGTATTAAATAAAGCTCTTCCAATTAAAAAGAAAAATGAAAAAAGAAAAAAAGAGACATGATAGTAATACAAGTTTCAGTGAAATCAGTTGTCAAATTGATATTCTTAGCCATATTGCTACAAACAATAATCGGAAATGTTTTGCGTAGATGTGTAAATTAAACTTGTCCAAATTTATTTTCCATCTTCCAGACTAGAATGAATGAATGGTTGATCTACACAGGAATCAGACTAATGTTTTTTTCCTCAAAGTCTAACACTATCTCGCTTAACCCATTTACTGAAAATGGATTTGGGTAAGCAACAAAGAAAGCAAATAAATAAATGACTGTTCACAGGAAACTGTCATGACATATAGCAAACAAGTTGTACTATACAGCACATTAACAGCAGGTTGTAGACTTGTTCCAGTATAAGACAGCTGCATTTGTAAAGCATTAAAGGATCAAGACAAACTATGGTGTTAAACTGTTTTGGCAATCCTGCTCTGTTATGCATTCTCTCATTTATTTGACTTACCTTTATCCCTGCCCTTTTCATTCAGTATTATACTATATTTTTTGTTCCATTAAGAAGTGCTGACTTCCCGAAGGCTGATAGCTTAAAGGATAAAAAAAAAATGTCAAAAATACAGACAGGAAAAAAATAATTGTTTTTTGCAAATGGGAGCAAGCCCTCCTGCACTGCTTGATGAGGGGTAGAGGCCACCCATATCTCCAACTTATATATACCAACTCCACGATTACACCAACACAAAGAAGGGAGAAATCTCACAAAACAAGTGAATTGTTGCAGATACACACTTACACACTTAGAAACAGCACCAGCAATGCTTTCCTAAAGAAAACAGCATTCAACATTTGCGCCTTTCATCTTTTTTCTCTATTTGCTAATGACACTAAAGCAAGTTCACCTGGAGCAGCTTTAGGGAACCCTATAATGTGATGTTGTCAATCCTGCCTTTATTCCCACTGATGGGGGTCAGATCCGATCCCTCAGATCAGTTCTGGCCTTTTCAAAAGCTCATGGGCATTTTTCCTTATCCATAATGCAACTCCCTAACTTCCTCAGTTCTCGTTTGCCACACTGCAAAGGAGGTTCTGAAGCAATCTTTGGGCTAAGTGCTTTTTTTTTGTTGTTGTTAATATCATCTTTGTCAAACTTTATCTTCATATTTTTAGCTAGTTTGCTATAGTTTAATATAGTTTTATATATATCCTTAACCAGTTTTCGGTTGTATAGAGTGGGTGTTGGCCCCTTTCTTTCCCTGTTAGCATCCATTTAAGTTAGAGGCCATCTAGTAATGTCCATTTAAGTTAGAGGACGTTTATCCCTCTAATTCTTATTCCCTTCTTCCTTTATCCATTTCAGTTAGAGGACAATTGTTCTAAAAAAAAAGTTTCTTGTTGTCTTTCTAAAATTTTTTTTCCATCTTTTTAAATTAGAGCACTTTTCTATTGTGCTGATGTATGTGTGTACATGTATGTGTGTGTGTGTGTGTGTGTGTGTGTGTGTGTGTGTGTGTGTGTGTGTGTGTGTGTGTGTGTGTGTGTGTGTGTGTGTGTGTGTGTGTGTGTGTGTGTGCGTGCGTGTGCTAATTCTACTTTGGTTTCTTTTTGTTAGTAGCTAAGAATGTCTGAAAAGCAAGAAGGGAAACCTCTTGCTTTCAAGAAATGTGAGCAGTGTGGGAAGAAGATGCCCCTTAGTGATTCACACACTGTGTGTGTGTATTGCTTGGGGCCTCTTCACCTACAAGAGTCTTGCTCCATATACCATGGGTTTAACCAAAGGGCTCTTATGAAGTGCAAAAATAAACATACTTTGAAGGGACTACTGAAACTCCTTTCTCTGTGGCTGTCTCGCCGGACTCTGCTACCATTACCAAGTCTGACAAATCGGAAAAATCACTAAAACGCTCTTCTTCAGTGCCAAAGTCTTCCTTGGAGCCAAAGCAAAAAGCTCCTAGCCTGTCTGCTCCAACAGAACCCTCAGAGAAGACAGTTGTTTCTGTATCCAAGAGATTGGGAGAGCAGCCGGAACCCTTGGCTCCAACCTCTTCGGTACCCACATAGTTTAGACATCGGAGCCATTCCCCTTCATTGGAACCAGTACCGTCTTGGCTCCCAGCTCTATTTTTGACAAGATCTGTAACCCTTTCTACTTGGTCTGCCAGGAGTTTGCCTGATGATGATGTAGATAGGGTAGTGTAGAGGCTCCTAAAGACACTGGCTTTGGCCAAGCTGTTACTGGATCCAAACCCAAGGGAATCACATCAGACAAAATCATCCCCATTGGCACCTGTTCCTCCTCCAATCTGTCCCCTGGTTTTGGAGCCGGACAATTCGGATGTCCAGCTTGTGTCTGTTTCAGGTCCGGGACCCTTAGGTTCCTTGGATCCGATGTCTGCCCTGAGTATTTCTGCCCAGTTGAAGCAGGAAACCTCTTGGAGAAAACACTCCCTGGTCAGGTCTGCGGAACTGGTTTGGATTTCTCCGGATCAGATCCTGCCTCTGGGGGCTTCAGCGCGGGTGAGTTCAGTTCCTACCTCTACCTCTGAGCTTCTGTCTCCTGTGCTGGAGATTCCTTCAGCCCCGACAACTCTTTTATCAGGTCCAGGGTGTTCTTTGAAGCAGGGGCAGACTGCCTTTGAGATCATGAAGAGGGTTTTGACTACATTCCTGTCTAAGACACAGCCTATCTCGGATTTTCCTTCCAGTTCTGCGCAGGTGTGTTTGCCTTTTCATATACCCTTCCCACAGGACTGCAGAGACCCCAGGCCTCAGGATGTCCAACAGGGGACACCCCCCTCTTCTGAAACTTCCCCAGACTACCCCACTGAGAAAGTCTCTTGGAAGAGGACCTGCAAGAGGAAGCATCTCTATTCCTCAGAGGAGTCGATCACATCCAATACTGACCTCGATGAGGCAGATGAGTCCCCACAGGCACCTCCTGAAGATGCCTCTTTTGGAGACATCCTGGAAACTTTAAAGCAGAGAGGTGACTGACAGTCCAAATTCACTTCAGCTGAGGACTCAGGATACCTGAAGTCTTTTGGCTCTCACCCCTCAACCTCCTGGGTAACCCCTCCTTCTGATGAGCTTACTGAGTTAATCTTTTGGAAGGCTTGGGAGACCCCAGCTTCCATAGAACCAACTCCTAGGAGGCCAAATAAGTGCATCACTGCCCCAAGGACAAGCCATTTTTAACTAAAGGTGTAGCAGTTGATGCCATGGTCGTGGTGGCAGCCAATAAAAAGGAACTTTCTGAGACCAGTTCCTCTAGCCATCCCCCAAATAAAGATTCCAGGACCATGGATAGGTAAGGAAAGTGCTTCTTTTCATCAGCTAATTTTGCCTCACGGTCACCGAAGTACTTGATCCACTTTTACAAATTACAGAGGGACCTGCTGAAGGAACTTTCAGACTCCCTCAAAGGAGCTGTAGCTGATGCGGCGGCAGATAAAGTCACCACTCAGCTCGCCACCCTCAGTTCAGTTGTAAACTCTTCCATGAGTCTCATATCTTATGTAGCGGATGGAATGAGTAGGGTTGTGAGTTCAGGTATATCTCTTAGGAGACAGGCATGGATGCACCTTTGCGATCTCGCAGAACCCTTCAAGTCTTCCTTCATTAACTCCCCTTTTGATGTCTCTTCTCTTTTTGGGCCTAAAGTAAAAGAAATGCTTACCAGGTGTGAACAGGAAGGCAAGACCTTGTCTGCTGTTATTTTTTCCTCACCTATCAGACCCTTTCCCAAAGGTCAGAGAGGTAGTGGGAAGATGTGGTTCAGAAAATCACAAAGGTCTTTCCAGGACACACAGGGTGAAAGTTCCCCTAGAGGCAGAGGGGGTACAATAATGGAAGATGCTGCCCTCATGACAGGGGAGGCCCGCAGAATCAGGGCTCCAGAGAATCTTTCTTTGGTAGGCTTTTTCAGCATTCCTGAAGGGGCGCCTGACTGTTCACCTCTGGAGGCAGTCTTGGGGTGATTGTCTCTACACCATGAAACCTAGCAAGAGATAACAAATGACAAATGGGTGCAAGACATAATAACCAGGGAATATATTATTCCCTTCTTCTTCCCCACTCCTGCAAACAAATCAGTTCCAGAAGTTCCACCCAGTTAGAAGGAACAAGTAACATTAGAAATTCAAAAGTTGCTAAGAATCATCCAAGAAGTCCCTACAGACCAGAGAGGAGCTGGAACTTACTCAAGATTCTTTTTAGTTCCAAAGAAAACAGGGGAATAGAGACCCCATCATGGATATCAGCAATCTGAACAAATCTGTGAAAAAGACCAAGTTCCGATGGTGACACTGCAGTCAGTACTTCCATTTCTGGAAAAAGACAATTGGATGTGCTGTATAGACCTTCAGAATGTGTACTACCAGATACAAATGGAAAGGCGATCCAGAAGGTACTTGCACTTCTAGCTAGGAGCCAGCCACTTCCAGTTTTGAGCTCTGCCCTTTGGTCTCACTACAGCCCCCAGAGTGTTCACCAAATGCATGGCAGTAGGGGTGGCACACCTGAGATGCTAAGGATTCTCAGTGTTTCTGTATTTGGACGACTGGCTCATAACTGCTCTGACCAGGCATATTCTACTACAAGCCAAGGAGTACACTCTACAACTCTGTTCCTCACTAGGTATTTCCATAAATTACGAAAAATCTGCTCTAGAACCATGTCAGAGCTTGGTCTTCATAGGAGCAGACATAAACACAACCACAGTGATAGCAAAACTTCCACAAGACAGAGTAGATGATCTTCGCCATTATGTCAGACTGTTAATCAGGAAAAAAAGAGCTTCTGCAAAGCTAGTCCTCCAAGTACTGGAGAAAATAGCTGATTCAGTTGTTCTCATTCCCCTAGTTCACTTCCACATCAGAATTCTTCAGTGTTTATTTTTGACACAATGGTCAATTCTAGAACTTCCTATGACACACAAAAGCAGGGTATTCAATTCATGCAAAAATGATCTCCAATGGTGGATTTACTCTCCTCTGGTATCTCAAAGCCATCCCTTTATCCCCATTCAACCCCAAGCCATGGTGACCACAGATGCTTCCCAGATAGGGTTGGGGTGCATTATCTTGGGAAGACAATCCAGGGCATCTGTCAACAACATGAGGCTCATTTGCACATAAACATCCTGGAGATGAGGGTGGTGTTTTTGACATTGCAAGCATTTCAAGACTCCCTTCCTCTAGGAATGATAGCAATCCAGTCAGACAATATCTGTGGTCTGGTACATAAACAAACAGGGGGGGACCAGATCTTACCCCCTTTTTCAAGAAGCCTTGAGGGTTTGGAAGTGGGCAACAACATCCAATCACTTTCTGATAGCAATGCACATTCTGGAGAAATCCAACATAAATGCAGACAAATTGAGCAGAGCCATTTTATGACCGCACGAGTGGTCCCGCAGTCAGAAAGTTGCTGAAGAGATCTTCCAAAAATGGGGCTAGCCTTGCTGCAATCTCTTTGCATCACCCACCAATGCCAAATGCAGCAACTATTTTGCCCTGATCCCACCTGCGGGGGAGTCAGCAAGGGATGCACTGGTTCACAATTGGCCCCCCGGGACTTCTTTATTTATTTATTTTATTTATTTTATTTTTATTTAACATTTGTTGACCGGGAAAGTCTGACTAGGTTCCACAGATCCTGTTTCAGCGGAGGCCCGGGGAGAAACGCTTCCTTCTTTAACTCCCCTTTTGATGGCTCTTCTCTTTTTGGGCATAAAGTAAGAGATATGCTTACCAGGTGTGAACAGGAAGGCAAGACCTTGTCTGCTGTTATTTTTTCCTCACCTTCTTTATGCTTTTCCGCCAATTCCTCTAATTCCCAAATTTTCGCAGAAAGCAAATTTGTTAGAGAAGACAATAATCCTAATTGCTCCCCATTGGCCTTGACAAATTTGGTTGCCCTTTCTTCAGCCTCATTTGTGGGATGAACCATGTATTCTTTACCCTGCACCGGACCTCCTGACTCACCTATCAGGGATGGTTCATCCCAATCTGGACAATCTCAATCTGACAGCTTGGCTGTTCCAGTTCCCCTGATTGCCAGGTTTCCTCTCCTTTTGTCTCCAGTAAAACATATTTTATCTTCGCATAAATCATCTACACGTAAATTGTACAAAGGTAAATGGAAATACTTGTTTCATGGGCCAGCAATAATCAGATAGATCCCTTTACTGCACCCATACATTCCATTGTAGAAGTTTTGGTGAAACTTTTCAATGAGGGTGCTGCTGCTGCCACTATTATAGTTCAGTTGGCAGCAATTTTGAATGTTCATATAGGAGAAAATGGGTCTGGAATCATGTCAAGCAGACTTTGTAAAGCATTCCTGAAAGGAACTATAGTTAATAGACCTCCATACAAAAACCCGTCACCACCTTGGGATTGGAATTTCATATTTTCAAACATTATCTGTCCTCCCTTTGAACCATCTGCTACCTGTGAATTGAAATACCTCTCCTATAAAACACTCCTCTTAGTAGCTATTACTTCAGCAAGGAGAGGTTTGGAATTAGAAGCTTTATCTTCCAAGCCACCATACCCAGTATTTCATAAGGACAGAGTTTCTTTATGTGCTAACCCCTCATTCCTACCCAAAGTTGTGTCTGAAAGTAACATCAATCAATCTATCAAGCTGTCAGTTTTCTTCTTAAACTTCCAAAATAAAGGGGAATATTCACTGCATCTTCTGGACATTCATAGACAATTGATGTTTCTACTTACACAGAACTTCAGGAATCAGAAAGTCAGATCAGTTGTTTATTTCTTATTTTGATATTAGAAAAGGCCAAACCAGTGTCCAATGTTACCTTTTCCAAATGTCTTTCACAATGTATATTCTCATTAACAGTTCTAAGAACAGAACTCTTCCTAACCCCGTTAAAGCTCATTCCACTAGGTTGGTAGCTACTTCTGCAGCCTTTCAAGCTAGGTTACCTTTGGATAACATCTGTGCTGTATCAACATGGGCAAAACCTCACATTTTTATTACTCATTGCAAAGTGAACTTGGCCTCTAGGAGTCGAGCATTGTTTAGTTCTTTGGTTCTGAGGAATATTCTCCCATGAGCCACCCAAGAGTCAGGTAGCTTGGGACGTGGTCCCATCAGTGAGAATAAAGGCAAGATTGACAACATCATATAAAAAAGTTATGTACGTACCATAACGTTCCATACGTGGTGTCCATCTTGACCTTTATTCTCACAACCCACCCACCATACCCCCTGCCTATACCCCTGGGAGACACAGGGGTATCACAGGACTCTATAGCCTCAGAAATAATGTTTTGGTTAATCTATGAAAACAGTTACCTCTATATGAGTTGTCAGGGGCAAACAAGATCTGAGAACATTAGGGACTGGCATTTTGGGTAAGGAAGAATGCCCTCGAGCTTTGCCGAAGGCCTCAAGCTTTTGAAAAGGCCTAGACAGATCCGAGGGATTGGATCTGACCCCTATCAGTGAGAATAAAGGTCAAGATGGACAACACACATGGAATGTTATGGTAAATACATAACTTCTTTTTTTCAGCTATTCTACCTTTCAGTTGTTAATCTCCTTCCCCAACTCACTCCTCCTTGTTAGTCACCTACAAGCTGCACTGGTGATCTCATTCTCATTTGGTTTTCTGTAACTACATACTTCTCTTGTTCTACTACCAACACTTCCTCATCCCATATGTAAAAAAAAAATATGTACACAAACTGAAAAAATGTTGCTTTTTTTAAAAAATGTCATATTTAATAGAGATGTTTAAAAATATGTCTATATTTAATGTTTTACTGTCTAATAATATTATTGTAGTGTAATTATACGGTGTACTGAAACTGTACTTTATTCTATCAGTGGAGCTTTTCCCCTGCTTAGGACTTTATTGAAAATTAATTTGAGTAAGTAACAAAGTAAGTAAGTAAGTAAATAAGTGACTGTTCACTGGAAATTAGTATAATTGTGGTGACTTGCATCAAATGAGTTGTACTATACAGCACATTAACAGAGGCTTGCAGACTTGTACATGGTAAATGCTTCCAGTATAAGACAGCTACATTTGCAAAGCATTACATTTGTTTAATTTAAACATTTGTAGTAGCCCGTACTTTTGTTTACATTTCCATTTAATGGCTTTTATTAAGTTAATGCATGAAACACTTGAATCAGCTTTCAGACTCTACAGGCTGAATTTTAAAATTGAGCAACTGCTGCAAGAGCTGTTCATATAGGTAAATAGCTATTTACCAAATGATAACTTCAAAAACAAAACAATAGCACAGTTTGTTTAAATTAAAGGTGTTCTCAGGTAAAGTGATGTTGATGATTTTCTGTTCACATTAGTGTTATTCATAGGCTTTGAACTGTGTGTGCCCAAAACAATAATTTGTGAATGGGTTCAAAGGCTACCTAGTCATTAGCTTCATTACACTCAGTGCTGTAGATACTAGAGGCATTATGGATTGTAAAGATAATTTAATGTAATTATTTTTTTAGTGCATATTTGACTTGGTCATTTTGGGTCCTTTTCAACCACAACTTGGATCACAAGGGCCAGGATAATATAGATATCTGACTGCTAGATATTACTGTTTTGGAATCTTCAACAAAGGGTACACTTGTGAGGGAGTACCAGTTTTCTCCTAGAACTTAATAGTGCTGTCTGTTTCTCCTAGAAGTCAGTTGTCTTACTTAGCAAATACATTTCATTAATTATCTAGGGCAACAAAAGTGCAAAATATGCGTTCTCTAAAATCAAGCAGTGTAATACCTAGCTGCGCCAATGGTGTAGTGGGCTAAAGCCCTGATTATGACCCAGCTAACCCGGTTCGATTAATGGCTTATGCAACTGTTGAAGTGTCAGGGAGGGATGGCCCTGACTGCCCTGATGGAGGCTGATAACATCACAAAGTGCATGTGTCTACAAGAGGGTTTTAAGGATGGAGAGATGGTTGAGCTGCTGTGACGGTGGAGCAAAATACTACACATCTCCACTGCATGCTTGCCCCCCTCCCCCAAGTAAACTATGGATCTGCATTTGGGTGGGGGGGATTGAAAAGGGTAGGTCAAAAAAAGTAACCCCCCCATATGGATACATAGATGTGGCATGCCCCCAAATGTCTTATTCTGTGATCGGCCTCAGCATTACACCAGTCTATGTCCAAGGGAGGGGATCAGTAGCCAGTAGATCTGGCATGCACAGGTACTGGGGTGCCAGGCCAGTAAAAGTGCTGGACAAAAGAAGAGAGAGCAAGAAAAGGAGCAAAAAAATGAATATCTAGCTGCCTATCTCTGCACACTGTAATACTGTAATACTATAATACTATAATACTGTAATACTGTAATACTATAATACTGTAATACTATAATACTGTAATACTGTAATACTGGATTTATATGAGCAGCAAAGCCATTAGGAAGCAGTCTGGATCTTTGGCAACTGGAAAAGTAAAGAATCCCTTCACTGTTGTTATCTGTATTACTGCTCTTCTCTGTATTAGCATCACTTTCCAAAATCTGATAAATATATGCAGGGAGACAAGCTCAAAGTTTTAGATTCCTTTCCTTTGCTACTTAACATCAAGACATGCTTTATTCCATCTTGATAGACTACAGCAAAGGAAACTTAAAATGCAATGACTGCGTGTTTGCAAATGACATAGTAGTATCATTTTACTGTCTCCTGCAGCATTGATATAATCCAAATCCTTTTTTTTTAGGTATTTACAGATGGAGGGCTTACTTTACACAAGCCTACAAGCCTATATCACAGCTAGAAGCAGTTCCTCTTTAACTAAATTTATTTTGGAGATATGAGGAGTTAATCTGCTCACTAAAAAAAAATTCCCATGGAAAACAAACATGGGCAGCACTCTACTTAAGATTGCTGCCTTGCAGCTTCAGGGTGCAACTCAGATTTGTGGTAACTCACTCATTATTCATAAGTAGCTTCTGTTGATCATGGTTAGACTCCCTTTTTTCTTCAGAGTTCTCTATGAGTATGCATACATAGGGAGTAGTGTGTCAATAAAGAAGATGGTTATGTGTGAACAGTAAGTAGGCAAGACAAAAAATTCATGTATATAATATTCACATGGTTTCAAATTTAATTTCATGTGTGACAGATCATTTATTTATGTGTTACATGCTGGAAGCAAAAATAAATCTGTGCATAAGCTTACACTAAATTCATATTTAAGATCCAAAATGTAACAAATGTATGAATACTAAACACAGTATGCTTTTAGATAAATGTATATAGTGAAAAAATGCAAATATATGTATAACCAGTGACAGTAGAACAGTGGTATAGGATATTCACCATGGCAGCAGATAGCACAGTTAAAAATGAAATAAAGACAGTTGCTCGGTGAAATTTAATTAGACAAAAATAAGGTAAAACAATCATTTCAACTGTTTTGCTAATGATTAGACCTTATCAAAAGTCCAGGTAGAGGAGTCTGAGTGAAGAAAATAGGAAGAACGGCAGAAACATAGTATGATAAGTAGGGGTCTATATTATATCATCGAACGCTTAAAAAGGCGAACGCTGATTGATCAACCTAATTTAAGCGAAAGCTTACAATCTCGAACTGTCAGATCAGAGATTTTTTCCCAGGGAAAAAAATCGCTGATCCAAAACACATACACAAAACACAAGCACACCAAACAAACAGAAATCCACACACATACACCTAAAATCTGATACCTAACCCTACACTAAACTATGCACACACCACTAACTACCCACTTACCTTAACCCAAACCCTAACCCTAAGGTCCGTCACTATCGCACGCTCACCTCACTTGCTCCCTAACCCTAACTCACTTAAATCCACCCTAACCCTCATGTCCACTCAATTGCACACACACCTAACCCAAGCCCTAACCCTAACTCACCTAAATCACCCTAACACTCACATCCACACAATCACACACTTACCTGAATCTGACTGGTAACTTTCCACCATAACACTGAAAATACTGAAGCAACAGAAACGGACAACTGAATTCTTTCCCTAGGAAAAAAAATCGAGTTTCTGCTGCTTTGATATTTTGCAGTTTTGTGAAAATAAGTTCGATCAATCAGCGTTCGCTTTTTTAAGTGTTTGAGGATATAATATAGACCCATAAGTACATATGAGTGGATTGTAAGAGCAAAGAGATAGAAAGTGAACAACAGTCAAAAAAGGCCAGAGTAATCAATTAGAAGATGTGAAGATGGGGTTTGTAGGAGAAAGAATAGAAGTGCAGCAAAGAAAACTAGAGGAAGCCTTGTGATCTACACTTACAAGGTCAGTTACTGATTAGATGAGACTTAATTACAAGGTCAGTTACTGATTAGATGAGACTTAATGACTTTTTTCAGCCCTTATTTGGAGAAAAGTTTCAGTATGTTCAATAAAAAAGTATGACACTGTTTTGATATGCAGACTTGGAAGATGTCTTCTTTTCTGTTGGCTAGAGATAGGCTGACTTATGTTGAGGTGATGTGATGTTTAGGGGATATCCCTGATCAGAATCTGATATAATACTGAACATCTGTTGGAGTATAACAGACCGTGAGACGTTGTGAAAACGTCAGATAGGTAGTTGTAGTCATATACGTTTTGTCATAAGGGCACACCAAGCCACTTTTCTGTTTAAGATTATCATTGTTGCAGTTTTGCAGGTTCATAGGTAAGTATTAGGCATCAGTTTCCAGACCATTGCAAGCCTAGCCAATAATCCGTATTTAAAAAGTTTTGGCATACCTAGCAGATGTCCTTGATTTTCTAGAATGTTGTTAATTTTAAGTTAAACATTTTGCCCTGTCCCTGAAATAATTATATTATTTCATTAATTTTGTTACAGAAGAAGGAAGATACCAGTCAACAAAGAATGACATGCATTATAATTATCTGTCTTTTTAAATTCAGAAATATGATGTGAATTCATATCACTTGATTCTGTGATGTTTTCATATGAGTAGTATTGATGCTTGAATTCTCTTTAATCTGGGTACAGGTTTCATTTATTATTTTCAGCCTTGCCCCTAACTGTTGAGGTGAGAGGTGAAAGTAATAGCTCTTTGTATTACATTTTTGTGATATTTATTAAACTATTGTCAAAAGATTTTGTACTCTTAACATATACTGGAAGAATCACGCAGATAAAAATAAGCAAAAAGGTTTATTTTACATGCATGGAGACATGCTACAAAGTGCATGGTATGTCAGCAGTCTAATTTATGTACACTTCACATGGGTTTTTATACCCTTCTCTGCACGTACACAGTAACTGGTTACTAGACAAGGAATTTCAGTCAAGGCTATAAATTCACATACTGGAGCCTTAGATGGTCAGAGGTCAGTCACAAGATAAGCTTGTGCCTGGACCAAGGTAACATCTGTGCATTCCTCTTTGGTCAGCAAATTCTTTACAAGAAAAACAGCTTATTTTAACTTGCTTCTTTGCATGCAATGCAATTTCACATTTTAACCCTTACTATACATGATACAAAGATGTTGAACACAAAGATTCTTACTACATTTCCCCCCTTACAACACTTTGTATCATAAGTAATACATTTTATCCATACAGTTTTTCGCATGACTCGTGTTCTGTATATTCAGAATAATAAGCTTTAGTTGCATTGGCAGACAATACACTTGATATTATCATTCGGATACAAGGAATGCAACAACAACCCAACAGTAGGAATATAATGGCACCAACACATATAGCAATTAAGACATTCATAAGTACTGTTCCCCAATTTCCAAACCAGTTTTGGAAAAAGTCAGTTAATGGATTTTGTACTGGTTTTGTAAGTTCAGAAACTTGTTGTAGGATCTCCAGATGGCTGTTAATGTCATATTTGTTGTCTGGAATGAACAGACAACACTCGCAAGTACCTCCTTTCACCGCTAGGGGGAAGTCGAGCGCCATACGATTCTGCAATACTACAGTCCTCATTGCAGTTAACTCATCCGTCACCAATTCTAGTGCAGAAAAAGTTGCATTGCTCAGGGTTTTTAACAATTTTGACAGCTTTCTGAGCTCCCAAATGGATTTTACTGTCCCATACGCTGGAAGAATACCAGCCCAGGAAATAACATCATCGCCCAAGTCCATATGTGATAGCCCCTTGCTGCTACTATGGGCCAAATCGTGTTGATAGATCCAGGATGCATCAACGTTACCTACGGGATTAACAGGTTTATTAACAGCACGTACATTTCGTATTTTACCTTGGGGAAGAGAAAATGTATGTCTTATAGCTGGTGCTAAATAACCCAAAAAGCAGCTGCCTGACCAATTTCTCGGTAACCATTTGTATGCTTTTCTACCACAGATAAAATAACAATCATTTACTTTAAGTGTAATATTGACTGGAACAGAGTGATTTCCTTTGTCTTGCAGCCCTTTAAACAAAAGATCATACACAGTTAACATTTTTTCAAAGAAACTTGTGCCATTAATAAGCCCTGTAAAATTAACAAGCACTCTTATAGGCTTGAAACTCGTTGCACAGTGCCCATCTATTGTACAGTTATGAATTATTGTTACATTACACTGACTCCATCCAACCTTAATCTTGCCAAATCTTTGAAAACATACAGTTCCATTTTGGCGACCCATGAGGGGTAATGCTATTTTGTCCTTTAAGGCTACATTTGAAGTTTCAAATAGTAAATTAGTCCATGTATCATTTGCCCCCAAAGGGACTGTACCTAACATTAGACCACCATGTACAGTAGGGATAGCCGTGCATATCCAACAATTTGAAACATTAAAAGATAGAGCATATGCATCATCTCTCTTTACTTGGCTAGTCTTGTTTGACAATAAAAACGACCAAAACAGAAAAGTAACAATCACACTTATTAACAACAAAATTATTTTGGAATGCTTTTGTGGGAAGGGCTGCTCTCTTCCAGTATTTCTCTGCATTGCTACAATAGTCAGATATTCATACAAAACAAAACTATTACCGATCATTGTTCCTCAGGGGAACTCAAGTTTTGTCCAGTTCAAACTATTTTACCAGTTTACAATGTGTTAAATGGATCCACGATGTTCGTTCTTTTATTCGGACTACTGTGGGTGTTGCAATCAATACCTGGTATGGGCCTTCCCACTTGGGGGAGACCCAGGTTTTCCTCTTGACAATTTTAACCCAAACCCAGTTCCCGGGTTTCACTTCCAGGATCCTGTTGTTCTTCTAATCTGAAAAGCAATCATTCGTTAAAGAAGTGTTAGTTCTGTTCAGCAATTTCCTCATGTAATCTGCTATCTCTTCACCCCCCCTCACGTTTCGCAGGCAAAAGATTTTGCCACTGCGGGACATAATAAAGTCTCCCGTATAATAGTTCAAATGGTGTAACCCCTTTTGAGGTGGGAGTGGTATGCATGGACAGGAGTGCCAGAGGTAAGTAGTTTATCCAAGACTGATGTGTCTCGGCCATGAGTTTACGTAACTTGCCTTTGAGAATGCCATTATGGCGTTCAACCAACCCTGCTGACTGTGGGTGGTAGGCACAATGATATTTTAACTCGATCTGAAAAACGGCGGCCAGCTTTTGAATAACATGGTTTACGAAATGTGTGCCATTATCAGAATAGATGCGTGTGGGTAGCCCAAAATGAGGGATAATGTTATTTGTAAGGGCCTTGGCTACCGACAGTGCATCTGGGTGTGCTACCGGAAAAGCTTCAACCCATTTTGTAAAAGCGTCAATAATGACTAACACAAATCGCTTCTGTTGAACAGGAGTTAGTTCAATAAAATTCATGCAGATTGTGTGAAATGGATACGGAGGCAGCGGAAAAGCTGCTGGGGTGATCCACACCACACCACCATGGTATCGTGCACAAAGCAGGCACGATAAACAAAATCATTTAGCATATGCTATAAAGCTCTTGGTCCAGAAAATTTGCTGGATCATTTGAACCATAGCAGCAGGGCCCAGATGAGATGGGCCATGCGTCACTAATGAGGCATACCTAAAAAGGTTTGTTGGCAAGACATACTTATCATTTGGACCTACAAAAACTCCTTGCTTTTGAATAGCCCCATATTTAACCCATCTCTGTTTTTTTCCGAACTGTACTAAGTTCCTGCATTACCTGTAAAGTTTGCAGATCAAATTTATCTGTAGAGTGAAGTTCCTTCTGTGTGGTCTCGAGTGCAAAAGTAGAGGTTAAGGCTGCACTTTTTGCAGCTTTGTTAGTCAGTGCATTTCCAAGTAGTACTGGATCCTTGGCATTCGTGTGTGCTGCGCACTTGCAGATGGCCAGTCCCCATGGCAGTTGGACAGTTTGTAAGAGGCTAAGGATTAAATCCTTGTGGGTTATTTCCTTTCCTGAGGCTGTAACCATTCCCCTATTTTTCATTGCTGTGCAAAGACATGGACTGTGGAAAAAGCATACTGACTATCTGTGTAGATAGTAACTGCCTTATCCTTGGAAATGGTGCATGCTCTGGACAAAGCAATTAATTTGGCCGCTTGTGCGGACAGGTTCCTGGGGAGGGGTCTTGCCTCTAGTACCGTAGTCGCAGTTGTGACTGCATAACCCAGTTGTGTAATGCCTGCCTCATTTTTACATGCTGACCCATCTACAAACAGGGTCCAATCTGAATTTGCCAAAGGTTGGTCCTTAAGGTCTGGTCTTGGTAAGACATTAGAGTGTATCAAATCTAAACACACGTGAGGGGCACCATCGTCAGCTGTAGGTAACAGTGTGGCTGGATTAAGAGTGGTGCATTGCTCAATGGTCATGTGTGGTTGTGATAGTAACGTTGTCATGCAGGATAAGTGTCTGCTAGGAGAGAGAAAGGTAACTTTATCCTGTAGTAGTATTACCACGACAGAGTGCGGTACTCATAAGGTAAGGTCATGAAACAAAACTAGGGTCGCAGACGCTTGCACAGCCTGTGCAGCTGCGACTACTGCCTGTACACAATGTGGCAATGATCGTGCCACTGTGTCCAATTTACTAGAATAAAAAGCTAATGGTCTCAACTTATTTCCATAGGTTTGCAACTGAACCGATGTCATAAAGCCCTGCTTACAATCTACTGTCTGAACAAAGGGTTTTGTATAGTCAGGGAAGCTAAGTGTTGCAGATCCTGCTATCAATTGTTTTACCCTAGTAAATGCCTGTATTGCCTTATCCGTCCATTGCAGTGCATCATGTGCTGCCATGGGAAGTGCGAAAATAAGTTCCGAACGTGGACTTACTTCCTCTGCATAGTTGGGAATCCAACTACGACAAAAATTTGTTATTCCTAAAAATGACATAATTCTTTTTTTTGTGCTGGGCATTGGTGCCTGTAAAATGGCTTCTTTTCTACAGTTATCTTGTTGTCTACCAGCAATTGAAATGGTATAGCCTAGATACCGTACTTCAGTTTTACAAAATTGTAATTTAGATTTATTTACCTTATGTCCCTCTTTCGTCAAAAAATGCAATAACCGAATAGTTTCGGACTCACAGACAGCCTCCGTGGGTGCAGCCAGTAAGATGTCGTCCACGTACAATAGTAGATGACAGCCATGCTCTGGTTGAAACTGTGACAGGTTTGTCGACATTTCTTGCGAAAAGATTGTAGGGCTTTCACAATATCCCTGCGGCAGTCATGTGTATGTGTACCGCTTGCTCATAAACGTAAAGGCGAACCAAAACCTACTATCATCCTGTAGGGGAATAGAAAAGAATGCGTTACTAATGTCAATAACAGAAAAATACTTATCCGTGGGAAGGATATCATTTAACAAAACAGATGGATCTGGGACCACAGGAGCCCTTGGCACTACAGCAGCATTTACAGCCTGCAGATCCTGTACCATTCTCCATGTCCCGTCCGGTTTCCTTACTGGGAACAAGGGTGTGTTACACAGTGAATCTGTACATGGAATTAAAACCCCAGCTCTCAGTAGAGCCGTGATCACTGGAAAAATGCCTTCTTCTGCCTTTTTACTTAATGGATACTGACGCTTATGAGGTCTAAAATCGGATTTTGGAGTTATTTTAACCTGTCCTGCTGTTTTCATTAGCCCAATGTCATGCTGTCCTAGGGACCATAAGGATTTTGGTACTGACTGTAGTTTTAATTCTTCTTGTGGGGTCAGAAAGCATAGTCAGGATGGCATGCCTCCTGTCAGTGTTAACCGATCTTCTCGAAGATGTACCGTTGGTCTGACCTGGGTTACCCAATTTAACTTCTGTACCTGAACCCCCTTACCTGCCAGCTGTTCCGGTGTCATCTTTGACCAATCGGTAACCTTTTTCCCAACTATATACCATGCCGTTTGTTCTTCCCTAGTCACAGATACATATGGGATTGAGGCATTTTGAAAAAGCTGTTGCATGTCTCTTGTGAGACTACAAGTAACTGCGGAGTTCCCTGCCCTGTCCCAATAAAGATTTTGTAATAGGATCCTGGTCACCTTGTGTTTAAAAAATTGTTCCTCATACTTGGGATCAGGTCCCACATTTTTCCTGTAATACATTGTACAGTGTAGTTGTTTGGCAGCCTCTGGCAACTGAATAGCCGTACTATATTTGCTCAAAGCTAGGTTAGTTAACTCATTGGCCACGCTTTGTGGTCCTGTTTCAATAAGATCATTACTATACCAGTAATGTAAATCCCCTTGCCCTACCTGCAACATTTCATCCTGGATTTTCATACGCTTAGCCAAGATTCCTGATGCAGTTGGTACTGCTGCTATTCTAAAAACATGCATCAAATCCCTTCCTAATAAGTTAACAGGGCAAATCCGAGAGACAATCACCCGAAATCTAATAGTTTGATTAGTTTCAGGGTCCGTAAACCATAAAGGTTTAGACAAAGGTTCCTTATAAATGCGGCCGTTGGCCGCTTTGACTAATACATAGTCATCAGTAGTCACATTGGACGGCACTGCAGTGTGTTTCAATAAGGTCCTAGAAACCCCTGAGTCACATAGAAATTCCACGTCTCTCCCTTCAACCTGTGATATGATTGCCGGTTGCACTTCGAACTGCATAGTCGTAGCTAGAGCTGTCAGGCTAACAACCTGATATTCACCTTTTTCTGAAAAATCAGTCATCTCATGTTCCCATCCTGCACATTCCCTTTTACCTTCTTTATTCACATCCTCAAAATCATCCTCATTCTGTATTACTGACTCTTGCCAGTCGACCTCAGCACCTGGGTCCGGTTCGTCCGTGCTGCCATCATATAGTCATGCTGAACTATGATCTGGAGCAGCAGCGGATTTCCCAGGATTCCGGCAATCTCTTGCGAAACGCCCCTTCTTACTGCATTTAAAACATTCCCCCCTCTTTTGTCTGCCTTCGTAATCTTCAAAATGTCCTACATTCCCTCTCCCTCTGCCTCTACCCCGTCCCCTTCCTCTACCTCTGTTGGATGGAGCTTACATTAACATAAGTGTTTCATCTGTGCTCACCGTAAAGGTTTGAGCCTGTTTTCTTTTCTTTTCCTCAAGATATTTTTCTGCATGTAAGGGGATATGAGTCTGTGGACAGGGTATGTACTTTAGCTTCTTTTTGTTTTTACTCTGATTTGTCTATACTACGGTTACGTAGTTCCAGAGTCTCTTCTGCTTGTTTTTTGTAAAACTACGGAGGGTATTTTTCCCTGCTTCTCTGCCTCCTGTAAAACTACGGAGGACACCTTTTCTTGATTTTCTGCTTCTTTTTCCTGATACTGGGGTGGACCGACCATTTCTTTAGGGACTTCTGGATACAAGGGTGGGGCTGTCGGTTTACGACAGACAACAGATGTCTCGTCATCTTCTTTATGGACAAAAAATGCACCTTTTTGCACTCTAGTCACCACTTTACTTATTCGAAAATTGTTCCCTATGCCTCTTATTAGCTTCTTTTAACCATTTCTGTGCTTGAGGGAATCCCACCTTTACTTGATTTTTAACTTTGCCTCCTGCGTCCCTACGCAGATCTCTCACCAAATTTTGACATTCTGATCTATTTAAGTTACCACTAAATCCATAATTTGTCTTTCATTTTTTATGTATTTTAAGCGTTTTTTTTTTTTTTTTGGATGTAATTTAAACATATATTCCTCATCTTCAGTCCTTTTATTTAAGCAGCCCTTACTAGCACAACAACTGCTTCCTATTCCCATTTTTCTTATTTAAAAGAAAAACTGTTTCCTTTTCCTGAGATCTCTACCAGTCTTTTGTAAAATTTAAACAAAAGAAATTCCTGTATGACTAGTCCCTTAAGAAAAAGTACTTTTATAAATGTAAAAGCTTACCTTACTGCGGATCTTCCGCCCCGTTCGTCACCGTCCCACGGATCGAATCTAAGAGTGACTGGCCTCTACTTACGACTTCTTTGTCGGAGGTCTTTCCGTTCAAGGGAGCCCGAGATTCGTTCTCCCCTCATCTACAGGTTTTTCAGTCCCTCTTATGCGATTCGTACCATAAAGAGGTGGCCCTACGTTCTTGGGCACCAGAAATGTCAAAAGATTTTGTACTCTTAACATATACTGGAAGAATCACGCAGATAAAAATAAGCAAAAAGGTTTATTTTACATGCATGGAGACATGCTACAAAGTACATGGTATGTCAGCAGTCTAATTTCTGTACACTTCACATGGGTCTTTATACCCTTCTCTGCACGTACACAGTAACTGGTTACTAGACAAGGAATTTCAGTCAAGGCTATAAATTCACATACTGGAGCCTTAGATGGTCAGAGGTCAGTCACAAGATAAGCTTGTGCCTGGACCAAGGTAACATCTGTGCATTCCTCTTTGGTCAGCAAATTCTTTACAAGAAAAACAGCTTATTTTAACTTGCTTCTTTGCATGCAATGCAATTTCACATTTTAACCCTTACTATACATGATACAAAGATGTTGAACACAAAGATTCTTACTACAACTATGTTGATTTCTATTTTCCTTCTGGTTTTGTTACTTTAATTTAGTATACACTGTTACTGTCATTTGTAGTAACGTAAAATTGTATTAGACTCATTAATGTTTCACACCAGTCTGAATGGTTTGCGATAGTGCAGTCAATATGGTATGACTAGCAAATACAGAAAATGCATATGACAGCTACTGAGATATTGGATGAGGGTAAGTCCACGTTGAAGCAATCCCTTCCCCCAAAAATATATATTTAAAAACAACAAGCTTTAAGCATAGGGGGAAACAAAAAAACAGTATAGGGCAGTACGAGAGGAGATGTTATAAAATCCCATAGTGTGACCAATTAACACATACATGCTCACACGCATACATGTACGTATATTTATATATGTATATATATATATATATATATATATATATATATATACACAAACACACACACACACACACACACACACACACACACACACACACACACACACACACACACACACACACACACACATATATATTTACACATACACACACACTTAAAGTTCATCAAGGAAAAGATTAAGTTCAAGCACTGTTAATGATAAGGGGTAGTGTAGCGTTAGTTTCCTGCACCCTAGTAACTCAGCTTGTAGAAATAATGAATTGTTACTGCAGATTTAAGAAAGTCCAACATCTTATAAATGGATTTTATGATAAACAAAACTCAAACAAAATTTGGTGACTGGATACGAATAGTGGAAACAGGGTTAAGTGACCTAAAACTGGAGACATCAGCCCCTACACTGAAAAAGGAGGTGATGATAATGATAATGTTTTGTCTGTAAAAATCTGAAGATGTTAAAAAAAATAAATATGTCCATTTAAAAAAACAAAACAAAACAAAAAAAAACATTTCTGCTTTTTCCAGGAATCAGTCTAATGCTGCCTAACATTAAGATATAGCTGTCTAGGAGAGAGGATCATACCTGACATTTATTATGTACTGTACATGAATGGACTACATGACCTTGAACTACAAGTAAACAGGCCACTAGAATGTAGGCAGTCAAGCTGTTGTGTGCAGCCATATCATGTCTAAATGAGAAACAGAATGGAAGAGTTTAGAGCTGGAGCTGACTATCAGATTTATATTGGTGAATACTAGATGGCTAAACATGGATCTACAAAATCTATTCAGTTGGGTTAGAAAACAAGTAAATAATGTATTAAATATATTGTTGTGGCCAGTGTTTTTCCACTGGTTTCCATAGGCAATCAGAAATGATAAGCCAACTAGGTTCATAGGTAGGGTACTAGGCTATCGGCTCAAGGGCCTAAGTAAGCCTAGCCAACAAGGTTCCCTGGCTTATGCCACCCAAGAAAGTTAGTTTCCTGTGCCACTGACGAGCAGAGACACAGAAGTGATCCCCGGGGTGTATTTCCTATTTCCTATCCACTCATCAAGATTTTTCTTGAAGAGTGCTAATGAAGAACTTTGCTTGACATAGATGGGTAGCCTGTTCCAGAATATGGGAAGTCTCTGGGACAGGAATCTATCCCTCCGGCATGTCCTGTTTATTGTGGTGACAAGGTTTAGGTCCCTAGAGTGTGTAGCTTGGAGGAATTGGGATTTCTTTAGGTGTGGCATGTCCAACAGCTCTGGGTTTGACATAGCTTTATATGTTAGGCAGAAATCACCTCGGAGTATGCGATATGCTACGGAGTAAATCTGGAGTTTTTTGAGCTGGTCAGTGTAGGGCATCTGTTTGAGGCCAGTAATCCTCTTTGTGAGGTACTTCTGTCGCCTTTCCAGATGCTGTAGATGTCTTGTGAGGTACATTCCAAAAGGGGCATTGTACTCTATAATGGGTCTAATAAGTGTCAAGTAGAGGGGAACAATTACCTCTTTTCCTGGATGAGAACCCTTTTGTGATGATGTGTGCCATGTAGAAGGATTTCCTGACTACTATGGTGATGTGATTATCAGAGAAGAGACTACTGTCCACCTGGGTCCCAAGGTCTCTTATCACACATTCGGTGTTAAGTAGACTGCTGGCTATATGGTAGTTCATGGGTACAGAGTTTTTACCAAATGGGATGACAATGCACTTTTTGGCATTGAGCTTGAGGCCATGGCTCTGACACTAGGCATCTGTCTCAGAGAGGCCCTTCTGTAGGATGTCCACATCATTTGGGGACTCGACTATGGCTCCTAGTTTACAGTCATCTGCAAACTTCATTAGCCAAAGGCCTTCTGTGTTAGCCTGTACTTCAGAGAACTAGATACCAAATAGGAGAGGTCCCAGGACTGAACCCTGTGGTACTCCACTTGTCACTGGTTTGAAGTCAGATTTGGAGTCTGCAACTTTTACAGTGTGGGTTCTGTCAGTGAGCCAGTCTGCAACCCATCTTGTGACGTACTTCTTAAAAATATATAGGTGTCACTCCACTCCCACTTCCATCTATTCACATTTTGTATGCTGCATCTGAGGTCCCATACTGAAAAGTATCATTTTTCATATTGTTTGTCATTGAACTTTGACTCTGCTGCTCTGGAACACTACTGTTTCTTATCCTTGTTATACATCCTTCCTGTCCTGTGCTGTGGGTTTACCTTACTACATGTGTTAGTGTCAGTTCTAAGAGCAGGAGGTGACCTATGTGTGTGAAAATATAAATAACAGCTCTTCGGCTAGTTAGACATATACCTTACATTCCATATTATTTCACATTCCTTCTGCTTTTCTTGGTGAAGATTATTGTAAATGTAAACTTAGCAAGACATACTGGTGTAGTCACACTAGTTATAGCTTATCTTCAGGGGAAACCAGAGCTGTTATTCATACCAGTTAGGGTCAGTTTTTCAGGCAAAAAGGGGACATTTTCCTCTTTTTTTCAAGAAGGTACTTTTGGGTGTCTTCTGGAAAGGATTAGGACCTTTGGAAGCTGTAGACTGACAGAGAAGCATGATACAAAAGAAAGAATGTGACAAACTCTTCAGTAAAATGAATAGTAGATAGGAAGACATGAGCTGTAACTCCACACCACTCTCCTATTAACAGGTCAAACACAGAGGCTACACTACAATCTATTCATTCACACTGCTATTGTAAATATTAATTAAAATAATTATGATGTGATTGGTCTTAAGAATATCTTGGGCTTTAAGTAATGTGAGCCACACCCAAATAGGCTGCACACTGTACAGCTAAGAGCAGAGTTACGTCTATTACCTTCTCAGGGTATTACCCACTTCTTTTGACCAAACTGTTATATTCACAAACAACGATTTCCAGGAAAGGCTATCTTTCAGTGGCACAAATCCTTCTTATTTTTATGGAAACAATCTATCATGAAACAGGCTAATATGGCGTTCCCATTCACAATTACTTTGCACAGTTAAAGTGAGCCAACCATATTATTAAATTGTGGTAGTGTTGAAAAAAGTAATCTTTCTCTCACTGATGTGGATGCCAACATTTAAAATGTTAAAACTTTTTTGCCCTTACCCTTATAGCAGTAATAAAGCTTTTGAAACTACTTAATGAAGTGGTTTACTTAAAATGTATGCAGTTCGGTTTAAAAATTAAATATACAGAAACGTATGCACAGGCATATAAAATAGAAATGTTTGAACAGACTGACAGCAGTAGAAAACACACCTGTCTAGCTGGTTCTAACACTATACATCAGAATGACTGTAATCCATCTAATTCTAAGTTGCTGATAACTCAAAGGCAAAGTCCATTGATATGAACTCATTGATGGTTGAAGCATTCAGTTTTTTTCTCAACTGCGTTTCACAGATCACTTCTAGAGTTGACTGTGGCTAAACAGAGCTCTAAATTTAGAAAGAAGACTCTCAATAACCTAATGAAATCCCAGATGGGTGTCCATGATTGAAGCTACAAAGGAGAAGATTTAATTAGTTCAGTCTTTTAGCCAATTTCACCCTTTCCTTCATTAGGTAAGAAGGCAAGACCCATGTTTTCCACTGCTTTGTTAAATGTTGAGTCCACCTAACTCCCCAAAGACAAACAGAAAATTCCAGCTCTAAATACAATAACATAGCTTTAGATGGAAAGTAAGTTCTGCTAGTGTGGATATGAAGTAGTCTTACCTTCCAAATCACTACTGCATTTCTAAATCAACAAGTAAGTAAGTAAATACTGCTTCCAGCACTTAATATGTGAGGCTATAGAATTTAATTCTGCACTACTGCTACAAACTAACAACTCAGGCACATGGATTATGATATTTTGGTCTGCACTGATGTCCAGAATATTAATAATTGTAAGGTAATTGGCCTTAAGAGGGTATAGAAAACATACACTGCTGCCTTGGACTATGAATAACACCAGCCAACTCAATTAGGTTCCACACTGTATACCTTAAGAGTAGAATTACTGGCCTCCCAGGAATTCACCCATGTACATCTCAGTGTCTTATTAACTGACAGTAAGTGTATCTTGACTAAACAATTTCATTCACATGCACAATGATTCCCAGAATGGGTTGATAACACCTTTCAGTGCCACAGTTCCATCTTCCTTTCATGTTTATGTGTTGCCAGTATTAAGACCAATCTGGCACACCTAAGACACAGTCACTGTGCAGTCTTAAAATGAGCCAGACATATTATTAATTTCTAAAACAATCTTGCTCTCTCTATTAGAAAAGGCATATGCCTGAACTAATTTTTTCCTGTTTTTGTGCATTTATCTTTATATACATTAATAAGCAGCCAGACATAAGCTTTTTGGAAAATAGTAATGAAAAATTTTCCTTAAAAAATAAGCAATGCAATTTAAAAAATAAACATACAAAAAAGTGCATACCTGTACAAGAAATGTAAATTAAAAATGATGAACAGATGGCTCTAGAAAAAAATATATCAGGTAGTTATTTCTGACACTGCACTGGCCAAAGGTGACTACACTCTTTCCACCTCTAAGTTGCAAATAATTCATAAGCAAGCTCTATAAGCATCTGCTCGCTGATGCCTGAATTAGGTAAAATCTCTTCCAAATGCAGTTCATAGAACACTTCCAGAACAAAGCACAAACTACAGCTGGCTGGCTGAACAGAGCTCTGAAATGGAAAATATAGTCTTGTTAACTTGAAATTGTTCTAGATGGGTGTCCTGGATTGAGACAACATTGGAAAATATTATGTTAGTTCAGTCCCTAAGCCAATCTTCTCATCTACCCAATAACCCCACGCACCCACCCTGTTTTCTATACTAGTAAAGAAGATCAAATGCTTTACTTCCTGTGATGGGTCAAATTTTGAATCTAAATAATTTCCCTCAAAGAAAACCAGAAATTTCCAACATTAAATAAGGTAACATAACTTTAGACAGGAAAAAAAGACCTGCTAGAGTATGTATATGAGGAAACGTTACATACCAAAGCACTATCGTATTTCAGTGGTGTGGCGGAGTTCTTTTGTAAAACTTGAACCATTTCACGTTTTTGCTGAAAATCAAAATATCAAGTTTTTATACAGGTTTTTGTATTTTACACATTTGTTGCATTTTAACTGTATTAATGCAGGTTTTATACAGCCTTCTGTGGTGCAGAAGGATAAGTGGCTCATATGACTCAGGAGAGCAATGTGAGTACACAATTAGATGCCATAGTTTTTCTGGAGCCAAATAGGATGTCTGTGGAACAAATGCTGGATTTCAATGCAGTAACAGGTCCATATGATACAACACTAGATGTTGTTTAGGCAGATGCAATAGAGCACTTTAAGAAGTGCACCAGTCAAAAATGAGCAAGTTGATACTTTGTAGCACTGCTCAATAATTGCTGAAGAAGAAACACTACATCATTATACGTGATGCTAGTGACAAAGAATATCAAAGAAATAGCAAAGATGCATATTCGGGGATGTAGTGACTGCTTCAACAGAGAGAGTAATCTAAAAAGAGACTCACCAGTCTAAACAAACAAATTAGGGAGCTGGTCAAATCTGCCAAAGCAAACTATGAGGCAAAAATAGCCTCCCAGGTGAAAGATAACCATAAGGCTTTTTTAAACTATGTTCATAACCTCAGGGGAAATGCTCAGCAGTGCACTGCATTAAACATGAATGGCAACACTTACACCCAGCCTGAAACTATAGCAAACCTGCTGGCTGACAAGTTTGGTTCAAACTTCTTCTACCCTCACCTTCAACCATACTCAATGAAATACCTGCAACCATCCACCTACTCATCATTATGGGGCAACAGGTCCTTACAGTGCTTGCTAAAGCCAAAAACACAGACTCCACAAGTCCCGACAACATTTCAGGATGCTTCTTAAGTAGCTTAAAACAGAATCTATCGGGCCACTAGAAACTTTCTTTAACCACAGCCTCCAGGTGGGCTTTGCCCCAGAGGAATGGAGGGCTACAACAGTCATCCCTCTACACAAGAGGGGCCCATTAACTGACCAAAGAAGCTACAGACTCATAAGCTTGATCAGTCTTCTCTGCAATGCTATGGAGAGAATTATCATGGACCTGATCAGTAATGACATAGAAGCTCTCCAAAAACTGGTCGAGACCCAATTTGGCTTTGCCAAAAGGAGGTCTTGCCGACTCAGTCTGGTGGACTTCTCTGTGATAGTCGTCAGGGCTATGGATGAGGGTAAAACAGTACACACTGCTTATCTATACCTGGCCAAAACTGTTGACACAATCCCCCACTCTGAGATCATAGATAAACTTGCCTAGTTAGGCAAGAACCTGTACATCATCAGATGGATAGCCAACTGGCTCACTGACATGACACATGTTGTCCGGATAGGTGAATCCTCTTCTGATAAGAAATCTGTTACTAGCAGTGTCCCACAGGGCTCAATGTTGGGACCCTTCCTGTTTGATATATACTTCTCTGAAGTGAAAGCTAATGTTGTGGGCCTCTGGCACACCAAGTTTGCTGCCAGCTGTAAGCCGGGAGCAATAATTGAATTCCCAAATGATGTTGCCAGCCTACAAACAGGCTTAAAAATAACAAATGACTGGTGCCAAAACCATGGTCTGAGATTAAATGCTAAAAAATGCATAATCATATACTTCGGTAAATCAGATATCCCTGCAAATTATAATATTCATAGCACACCCCTAAAGGTAGATGCAGTGGTGAGTGACCTAGGAAAACAAATAGATAGCTACTTAAACTTTGACCACCAAGTAGTTACAGTAGTGAGGAAATCCTTATGTGTGGTTGAACTTATAAGTAAAGGCATGGCATCAAGATCAAAGGAAGTCATAGTGTCAGCCCTCATCAGTCCCATAATTGAGTACAGTGCTCTCTTCTGCATGTATCTAACCAGGCACCTACACCAACTGGAGCAGCCCAAGAGATTTCTCACTGAAAAAATACCAAGTGTAACATACATGTGTTATGCAGACTGATTACATTCCTTCCCCTTTATTCCATTTCATATTGTTTATTGAGAGGTGACTTATGCCTGACCTTCAAGGCATTCTCTGATCCAGCCCTGACGAGCATGTTACATATTTGCAAGAAAAATTATACAATGGTTATGCATTCCATGGACCTGAACCTAATTTGTGAGTCTAACAGAACTTGCTGAAGAGACAGATTCATATCCAAAAGGCTACCTCGCCTTTGGAATAAACTTCCCATCTTAGTAAAACAAAGTCTTCAGAATGAATTTGGATAAATGGATGGGAAACCATAAATTCACTCCTGGGGTATTTCCCATGTCCCTTATGGATGGAGGCAGTCTGTAAAATGACTCAGGGCTCCAACACCCAAAGATCCACTACCCTGATAACACCCCATATCTGGTGAATTAAGATAATATTGTTCTATCCCGTGTATTATTGGCTAGGCTTGTAAAGGTTCTTGTCCCATTAGCCCAGTAATCACCTATGAACCCATGGGAAAAATGTTGAGAAATAGTCTTGTCATAAGGAGATATTCCGAGGGATTTCAGTGTGTGAAATATAGTCTTGTCATAAGGAGATATTCTGGGGGATTTCAGTGTGTGAAATATAATAAAAGTAATCAGAAGATCCTGTTTCATCTTATTCATCTTATTCAAATTGTGGGATAAAGCCACTCATTGGATCTGACACAGCAATTTCACTTGTGGTCCAAACCCTGAGTTTCTCTGAAGAACCTGTGTAATGCACTCCTGCCTTGCATCTTGTTTGCCACTTTCAAGTTTGGACATGATTCTTGCTCCTTGTTTTGTTGCAGATAGCTGTCCCATTCATTATTTTCACAAGCAAAAAAGGAGATTCTTATTTTCTTAGCTCCTTTGTTGGTGACAGGCATGGAGACCATCTTGCTTTATTTATCATTTGAAATTAAGAGATGCTTCTTTGTTACAAAATTAACAACACTTTATTTTTCATGTGATATTTAGACATATTTCTTTGTTATAGAATTGTTAACATTGATACTTGTTTTTCTGGGTGTTCTTTCCTCTGTTCTTTCATGAGTACTGCTAGCCATTACTTTCATTGGAGTACTTCGCTGTTGTAGCTAGCCTTGGTATTATCATTGTTGTTATTATTGTTGTTATTGCTGTTGTCAGGATAAGTAATGGTGAGGAGCTTCAAGAAATGTGGCCATTGTGGCCAAAAAATCCTACTTAAGGGCACTAACAATTTTATGTGGTGTGCTTGAGACCAGATCATTTCAAAGTGGACTACTCCATAAGCAGTGTCTTTGGACAGTGCTCCTTAGCAAAAAGGAAAAAAATAAACTGATCTTGAAAGTTCAGCTTCCTCCTGAATATTCAAAGAAAAAAGACTAAGACAGTGAGTAGGAAAGAATGGAGAAATACAGAGAGAGAGACAGGGAGAGAAAGTTAAGGAAGAGAAGAAAAGGAAACTGGAGGAGCTATGTGCAAATTTGACTCTGAAGATACTCAGACAAGATCTTCAACGTCAGACTGTCAGCACCAGCCTGAATGATTTCTTCATCCCTGGTGCCTGAAATATCCCACATAGATCCAATTGATATGCCAGTCTGCTCACAAAAGAAGATTCTCAGTAGGCACTCTTCTGAAAAAGAGTTGTCAAGAATCTTATCTTCCTGCCTTCCATCCACATCATCCCTTGGGTCTATCATTTCTTTCCTGAGTGCATTGGAATTGGATTCAGAATTGAATGATGAGGACATTTTTGATGACTCAGATTGAGATGGGTGTCATCCCATGCTCCTCTTATGTAGGGTGTATTAGGTTGGCCATAGTCTCCCATTCAGTCCCACTATTAACACTAATGGTTTCAAAGATGATATCATGCCCAGAACATGTTAGCTCAGTACCTGGAAGTGTGGATACTGTGGCACTGACCAGTTTGCATTAAAGTTATTCAGTGCTGAGGCCTTCAGTGCAAATAAGGTCTCAGAGCTGACCACTAAACCCCAGACCCTTAGCATCATCCTCTGCCCTGACCCACTTGGGACCATTTTTGGTGATGGAATCAGTGGTGTTCATGGCTGCAGATCTGATATTGATTTCAGACCCATTGAGATCTTCGGAGTTGGTGCTTCCATCCTCAGTGCCATTTATATCCACTTCTGTGGAAGTGAATACTACACCTGTATGGAGTTTCCTGATGCCAACTGGTTTTGCATTGTTGTTGTTGTTGTTGTGTGAGGCATTCAACAGGATAATGGCAATCACAGAACCTTCACTTACGTTGGCCTCAGTCCTTAGCACCCAGCAATCAGATCTTCAGCTTCTCATCATTCCTGCCATGGACAAAGAAGAATGGAAAGCCTCAAAGAAACCCCCATGTTCAAGCTGAGTTCTCATAGAGTGTCTTACCTCAGACATTGATTGGATGAGCATGAGGGTTCCCCTCCAGATGATTCCAGTTTTGGAAAAATCCTCAAACTGATGTACCAGAGGGGATCGTGGCATACTGATTTGTCCTCTTGGAATGAAGAAGTGTTAATTAAGGCAATTCAGACAACACCCTCTGCCTCCTGGATGGTACCTCCTGCTGATTATTTGATTGACTTGATCACACACCAAAATCTACTTCAAGTTTACAAACAAAAAAACAAAAATAGGACAAAATATATATAGCTTCTCCCCTGCCCTCTCTTGGAACAAACTCCCCCTGGAAATCCATGATATTATGCAACCAAAACAATTCAAAGCTGCAACCAAACACTCTAACAAGTAACTGGATCTGCCAATGCACACACTCTCCCTAACTGCTCTACCCTTACCACCTCAGCTGTCTACTTCTCTCCTCCCCCCTTTTTTCTGACATCCTATTTCAACAACTTTAACTGTAGTAACTGACTTGTAAATCCAATTTGCTTATGTCTAAACTATTTGATTTTAGCTTAAATGGTTATTATTGCTTTCTGATATTTCTTTATTATGTTGCTATGTAACTACAATCTTATAACTGTGTTCTCAGTAATGACTGTGTACCTTTAACGTGCCTTAACATTTTAAATTAACAACAATCAATTTTTTTGATTTATAGTACTATACTTTGATTAAATGTTAACTGTGGAGCTTTTCTCCCTGGACCTCCACTGAAAAAGGGCAATCAGCTCAGTTGGACTAACCTGGTCAACAAATGTCAAATAAATAAATACATAATCATCAGGAGGGCATGACAGGATCCAAAAAAAAAAACACAGAGGCTATCCTCAAGAAACCTGATAAGGTACTTGGCCCTCCTAAGGATAGGCAACATTGGAGTAAGGGCCTTCTGGTATACTCCATCATTGTAGCAGGTGCCACCAGGAGAGAGTTGTCAGAAGATACAGCAGCTGTCCATCCACTGAATAAAGAATGTTCACTGCTACAGTGACCTTAGATATAAGGGTTATATCCTGCCAGCATATAAGAGCCGGACAGCTTCTAAAGCTTCAGTGCATCTTCCAGACACCCAAACTGTCAGGCATCTTGTTCTGAGCTGACTGAAAGACAAGTCTGAGTGCCAAGTCCTTCAGAGCTTTACTGCTGCCAAAGACTATACTCCTCTGAGGCTTCTGAAGATCAGTGGTCAGCTTGTCCTGTTCCTTCGCTGGGCAAATTACTTCACTTTGGAGGGATAAAAAAACTTCCACTCAATAATTTTCATTGATTATTGATACTTTCATCTTCAGGAAAGTTATTTTAAAACTAGGTATTTGTGTTTTAATGAACTGTCATGAGACTTTTAAATGAAAGCACTATTTTTTTCATTTCAGTTTAAAAGTTGTTTAAAGTATTTAAAAACATTTTTATGTGAAAAAAATCTGTTTGGTTTACTTTTAGGGCCTGATAAAGTGTTTTAAAGTGCTTTTCAATGTGTTTTTGTGTGAAAAGAAGTGACCTTTAAACTTATTTTTTTTGCTGGCTTTTCCTGCTTAATTTCCCTGAAAAAGAGACACCATTTTTAGTTTGATGAAGTAACAAACTGTTGGTCCAATGGTCAGTCCTTCTTCCATTCAAAAAACAAAAATGTTAAGCAAACAGCCTTTGCCACCACAGCAGGCTAGCAATTTGCCTCAGACATAGGTGGGTGACTCTGCTGTGGCCATTTGTGTACACTCATCTTTTACCCTTGATCCCTCTAGTGTAGCACCTACAGCCACTGTGAACTGGGGGTTAGCCACATCCTCAGTGGCTGTTGGGGTCTTCTCATCAGGCAAGGAAGAACCACTCTTGCTGCTTCTGGAAGAGGGAACAGTGAAGGTGCCACCGTTTTGTCAGGATGTTGTACATATCCCTTGGGAAGCTGTTGTTGACATTTGTAAGATTATTGGTCTCATTTTTTTCTGTCAGAAAGAAAAAGTAAACATACCTAATCCTCCACAAATTTCCTTAGACTGGAGTAGTTTACTGGGATTGCCTTAGGTTTTTATTCAAGTTTTTGATCCTTCTTATTTATTGCTTTCTGGTAAAAACAAAGGATACCTCCTTTCCTGAAGAGATTCAAGATTCTGAATCTGGACAGAAAGATGAAGGGACAGATAAAGGTTTTATCCTCAGTTTCCTGATTCAGACTTAGAGGAGACCTCAGTTTGTGATTCACCATTTGGGGTTCCTCTCTCTTTGAGACTATTTCCAGATTGTGTCATTGTTTTTAGTGGGAGTACTCAGTTCCTGAGAAAATTTTATGAGATGTTACAGAAGGAATTTCCTGAACCTTCATCAAATCCTCCAGTTCTGTCAGCTTTGGAGGATGTGTGTGTGTCTCTCCATGTATTTTTTCTTAATACCCAGCCTGCTGCCCCTAAAAAGGTAGATGGATAAAGTTCCACAATCTTTTTATGTTACCAATCCCTGACAGTTAATCCTACTGCTGATAAACAGTTAACTTCTATTCTACTGTTTCTGATAAGGATGGGAGGATTATTGTTGGGTACAAGAAAATGGTATATGCTTCTACAAGTTTGATTTTCAGAAGTTTGAATTGTCGATTCACGTGTTAATCTTTATTCTGACTAATTGTGAAAATATGAGGAGTGCATGATCTGCAGTTTCATCTTGTAAGGAAACATCTGCTTTAAATTATTTAGTTTCTTCTATATAGTCACTTTTCTCTGCTTGTGGTGTGTGTGAGTGTGCGTGCGTGCGTGTGTGTGCGTGTGTGTGTGTGTGTGTGTGTGTGTGTGTGTGTGTGTGTGTGTGTGTGTGTGTGTGTGTGTGTGTGTATGACCCAGTTGATAATTCTTCCATAGCTATGGTCTCTGGTACTATTTTGTGGATATTTGACTGGCTGCATTCTTAGGACCTCCCAACAGGATGTGAATAGTCAGATTCTGTTTTCTCTTTTAGGTTCAAAGGTTCATAGGTAGGTACCAGGCTATCTGCCCGAAGGCATTTATAAGCCTAGCCAGAATGTGTTGGCTTTCGCCGCCCCCTTAGATTAGTTCCCTGAGCCTCTGTCCAGCAGAGCCATTGAAGTGATCCCTGGAGTAAACTTTCTGTTTCCCATCCACTTGTCAAGGTTTCTCTTGAAAAGGGTTAGCAAGGAGCTCTGCCTAATGTAGATTAGAATCTTGTTCCAGATCATGGGAAGTCTCTGGGACAGGAATCTATCCCTCCAGCACATCCTATTTATTGTTGTGGTGAGGTTTAGATCCCTGGAGTGTGTGGCTCGAGGGGATATGGTTTTCTTTAGGTGGAGCATGTCCATCAATTCTGGGTTGGACTTGTATGTCAGGCAGAGATCACCTCTGAGTAGGCAGTATGCAACCGAATACAGCTGGAGTTTCTTCAGTCGAACTGCATAGGACATCTGCTTGAGGCCAGTGATCCTCTTGGTGAGGTACTTTTATGGTCTTTCCAGTTGTTGCAGGTATCTTGTAAGGTACATCCCAAATAGGGCATTGTACTCTATGATGGGTCTGATGAGTGATGTGTAGAAGGGCCCGATAACCTCTTTCAATCTGGATGCAAACCCTTTTGTGATTAGGTGGGCCACATAGAAGGATTTTCCTACCACTTTGGCAATGTGATTATCAAAGGAAAGGTTACTATCTACTTGGATCCCCAGATCCCTTATTACGTCTTCCATATTCAGGGCGCTACCACCTATGTGGTAGTTTGTGGGTACTTTGTTTTTCCAAAGGGGATGACCATGCACTTTTTGGCATTTAGCTTGAGGCCATGGTTTTGACACCAGGTATCTGTCTCAGTGAGACCCTTTTGGAGGATGTCTGTGTCAGCCAGAGAGTCAATTATAGCCCCTAGTTTGCAGTCATCTGTGAACTTGGTCAGCCATAGTCCCCCTGTGCTTGCCTGTACATCTGAGAAGTATATGCCGAACAGGAGAGGTCCTAGGACTGAGCCCTGGGGAACCCCACTTGTAACCGGTTTAGAGTCAGACTTAGCTCCCGCAACGCTTACCGTGTGGGTTCTGTCCATGAGCCAGTTGGCAACCCATCTTGTGATGTAGGAGTTTATGTTCAGGCTGGTGAGCTTGTCTATAATACCTGAGTGGGGAATAGTGTCGAAGGCCTTTGCGAGGTCTAGGTAGGCTGTGTGGACCACCTTTTCCTTGTCTATAGCCTTGGTAACTGTCTCAAAGAAGTCCACCAGGTTTAGGAGGCATGATCTGCCCTTAACAAAGCCAAACTGGGTAGGGTCCAGTGTTTGGAGGTTCCCAATGTCTCTGTTAATGAGATCCGTGATGATGGGCTCCATAGCTTTGCAGACCAATCTAGTCAGGCTTATAGGGCGATAATTCCCGGGGTCCATTGTGGCTCCACCTTTGTGGAGCAGAATAACCGTTGCTGTGTGCCACTCTATGGGCACGTAGCCTGTGGAGAGGCTAAGTTTAAACAGTGTGTTTAGGTGAGGGGTTAGTTTATCTTTGAGCTCATGTAGGATGCAGCCTGGGACACCATCCAGTCCCATTGATGCTGTGTTTTTGGTTTTGCAGAGGGCTGTTTTAACCTGAGTGTCTGTGATTTCAGGGGCACTACATTCTTCTGGTATAGTTATGGGCCCTTTTGGGGGTGAGAGGGGGATGAAGTTTGCACTGAACCTGTCTGCCAGGATATTGGCTATATCAGTCGGTTCAGTGTTTTTTGTGCCATTCTGCACTAACTCCGAGCAGATCTGAGAATTGCCATTTAGATTCTTGACATAGCTAAAGAATGCCTTGTGGTTATCTTTGGAGTCCATGGCAATTTTTCTTTCGAAGCTAGCCTTGGATGATTTTATGAGGGAATGTAGTATCTTGCTGATACTGATCAGGGATGTCTTCCCTTCTTGGGATTTTACTCTTTTCTGCACTAGTTTCCTCCTCCTATTATATAGCTTGTTTATGGCAGGGGTCCACCGGACTGGTTTCCTTTTCTTGGAGGAGTGAGTCTTGGTTTTGTTTGGGATAGCACAATCCATGTATTCTTGTAGGTGCCCGTAGAGTGCATTAGTAAAGGATTTTGCAGCTTGGACAGCGTTATCCTTTAGCATGGGGGTTTTGAAACTTTCCACCTCGGTCTTAAGTAACGTGAAGTTTGCTTTTGAAAAGTTTTTCACAGTGGTTTCTTTGACTGGGGGAGGTGGTGGAATGTGGATTTCCAGAGTGATTAGTTTATGGTCAGATCTAACCAGCAAGGGGCAGACCTCCGGTGTGGAACACCGGTCAGCCATGTTGGTGATGACCAGGTCCCATATGTTGTCACCTCTTATGGGAGTGTTGACCAGTTGATCCAGGGCATTTGAGTTTATAAATTCTAGGAAATGTTGGGCAAGGGAGTTTGTACTTGAGTAGTTCTCCCAGTTAATGTTTGGGTAATTGAAATCATCCAATATCAGGGTGTTTGGTAGGACCTTTATGTTTCCCAGTGTTTCCAGGAATGCGGAGTGAGGGTCCTGGGACATGGTGGGTGATCTGTAGCAAGCAATAATTTGAATAGCAGTTTTGGCCATTGTTAGTTTCTTATGGATGATCTCTGGAGCATTGTGATTTGCCACTAACCTGGAGGTGTGGGTATCCTTGATGAATATTGATACTCCCCTGCCTTTTGTATTTCGGTCCGGGTTTTGTGGCTGAAATGTATGGTATGAGTTGTAGCCTGGTAGTGCTGGGATGCTCTCTGGAGCCTTAAACCAGGTTTCTGTTACTGCACATGTATTGATTTTCTCCATACTGAGGAGTGCCTTGAGTGCGTGCATTTTGAGGTTTAGACTTCTGGCATTGAGTAGCATTACCCTCAGGTTTTTGTTACTTGTGCTATTTACGGCAGTGGGTTTGTCTTTTGAGCCTTGCCTAAAAAAGGCACTATGGGGGTTGCAAAAGCCTTGGCCAGTATTCGAAAGCCTAATGGTGACAAGTGCAAGCCATCTCTAGCGAAGCAGCATGGCCTATCGAGCATGTCATCCCAGGCTGACAGACACTGGATCCCCTTTGTATGACACCAGAAGTTTAAACAATTGTTGAAATTGATAATTTTTTCTTTATACCGTGGTATCATTCTTGGTGAGGGCAGGATGCTACACAGGGTCAGAGTCATACCACCCTGAGCTATGTGATCAGAGAGCTCCTCCATGTCTCTTTTCATGTAGTCCAGGGAGGTACGGCTCAGGTCATTCACACCAACATGGACAATGACAGAGTCATATTTGTACTTGTTCTGGAGTGACCTGAGTGCTTGTGTTATGTGGCAGATCCTGGCACCTGACAGGCAGCTAACAGTAACCTTCTCCTTGTTCAGCCTAGTGAGTGGGTTGTCAGTGTGCCTGATTATAGAGTCACCTGTTACTAGTGTGTTGGGTATGTTATTTTGCCTTAAGAGCTGTGATTGCATGGCACACTGGTTTTGTGAAATATGTGTTTCATGGTTTGTGTTCGGGGGTGGAGGCTGCTTGGATGTCTGCTTTGGAGGTCTCTGTTGCTTTTGCAGATTTTTATTTAGAGCCTCCGAGTATGTTTTCATGTATTTATGTGTATTTTTTGCCGGTGCTGGTTACATAGGTCTATGTGAGACTGGTAGTGTGATGCAAGTAATTCCCTTCTCCTCTTGACTGCCTGGTCCAGTATTGGGTTGAGAGAGCATAGCCTCTAGTTTGGCTGTATAATTGCATCTCTCGCATGTATTAGTGTTTGGTGGGAGGAGGAGACGGTTGTCTGTGTACATGAGGCAATTGTAACATTGCCTCAAAATGCCCACATTCACCAGTTGGACCGAAGAGTTTACCTGAAACTGCCATTTGGACATGCCTGAATAGGTGCAGTAAACTCTTTTACTGACTGGCTGGTAAGGTCAAATAGGGAGCCTTGTCCTTCTCTACAGTATAGGGGGATATAGTGCTAAGATTTAGTAGTGCTTTCTATGAGTTTTGAGCAAGTGCTGGGATGAGAAGTGAATGGTTTGAGTGCTTAAGTTGAAAGTTTGTCTAGTTCCAAGGGAAAAATTGAAGAGTAGACTTTGTGAAGCCGGTAATAGTTATACCCTAGCTAACCGGCGCTGCCCGGTGCACAAAACCGCGCAAATGTAGGTTTTATAGCAGGGAAATGAAAGAGATAGAAATTAGCCCAAAATTGACAATAAACTACTAACTTCTGGGCTGAAACCATACCACCAGGGACAGATAGGCTGCTCAAAGCTCCGTATCTCACAGTGAACAGAGAAACTTCCTTCTATTCAAGTAAGGTATGGGCAAACACAGAAACTTGTAACACAGCCCTGAATTCAGCACTAACCTGAAAACTGGACTATACTAGCTTAGAAAGGTGGAAAAACAAGTTTTTTTTTTCAGAAAATAAAGCAGATACAATAAAAAAAAACACTTTAAATGCACAGAAATGGCTATCACACTTGAGTGTGTAGCCTACAACAGTTAAACAGGTAATTTAAACACAAAAACAACTTTGTTGAATTGCAGGCAGTAAAATAAGTACAATATGTAGCTGAAACAAGCTTTTTAAATCACAGAAACTCTAGAAAATTGATGTTTTAAGCGGAATTAGCTAAAGGCAGCAAGAAAATGCAGAAAAATGATACTTAATCACTCCAAAGTCTCTCTTTTGTCTCTCTGCTGCTGTAGAACTCTGCAGGGCACCAGGCAGGAGCTTGCTAAGCTGTATACTTGTGCAAAAACCTCACAAATGTGGGTTTTATAGCAGGGAAATGAAAGAGATAGAAATTAGCCCCAAATTGACAATAAACTACTAATTTCTTGGCTGAAACCACTCCTCCAGGGACAGATAGACTGCTCAAAGCTCCCTCTCTCTCAGTGAACAGAGAAACTTCCTTCTATCCAAGTAAGGTATTGGCAAACACAGAAACTTGTAACACAGTCCTGAATTCAGCACTAACCTGAAAACTGGACTATACTAGCTTAGAAAGGTGGGAAAACAAGTTTTTTTTGTTTTTTTCAGAAAATAAAGCAGATACAATCAAAAAACACTTTAAATGCACAGAAATGGCTATCACACTTGAGTGTGTAGCATACAACAGTTAAACAGGTAATTTAAACACAAAAACAACTTTGTTAAAGTGCAGGCAGTAAAATAAGCACAATATGTAGCGGAACAAGCTTTTTAAATCACAGACACTCTAGAAAATCGGCGTTTTAGATGGAATTAGCTAAAGGCAGCAAGAAAATGCAGAAAAATTATTCTTAATCACTCCAAAGTCTCTCTTTTGTCTCTCTGCTGCTGTAGAACTATGCAGGGTACCAGGCAGGAGCTTGCTGAGCTGTATATTAGCTCAAAAACCTCGCAAATGCGGGTTTTATAGCAGGGAAACGAAAGATAAATTAGCCCAAAATGTCCAATAAACTACTAATTTCTGGGCTGAAACCACTCCTCCAGGGTCAGATGGGTTGCTCAAAGCTCCCTCTCTCACAGTGAACAGAGAAACTTCCTTCTATCCAAGTAAGGTATGGGCAAACACAGAAACTTGTAACACAGCCCTGAATTCAGCACTAACCTGAAAACTGGACTATACTAGTTTAAAAAGGTGGGAAAACAAGTATATATATATATATATATATATATATATATATATATATATTTTTTTTTTTTTTTCAGAAAATAAAGCAGATACAATCAAAAAACACTTTAAATGCACAGAAATGGCTATCACACTTGAATGTGTAGCCTACAACATTTAAACAGGTAATTTAAACACAAAAACAACTTTGTTAAAGTGCAGGCAGTAAATAAGTGAAACAAGCTTTTTAAATCACAGAAAGTCTAGAAAATCGGTGTTTTAGGTGGAATTAGTTAAAGCAGCAAGAAAATGCAGAAAAATTATACTTAATCACTCCAAAGTTTCTCTTTTGTCTCTCTGCTGCTGTAGAACTCTGCAGGGCACCAGGCAGGAGCTTGCTGAGCTGTATACTAGCTCAAAAACCTTGCAAATGCGTGTTTTATAGCAGGGATATGAAAGAGATAGAAAGTAGCCCAAAATGGACAATAAACTACTAATTTTTGGCCTGAAACTACTCCTCCAGGGACAGATAGGTTGCTCAAAGTTCCCTCTATCACACTGAACAGAGAAACTTCCTTTTATCCAAGTAAGGTATGGGCAAACACAAAAACTTGTAGCACAGCCCTGAATTTAGCACTAACCTGAAAACTGGACTATACTAGCTTAGAAAGGTGGGAAAACATGTATTCTTTTTTAAGTTTTTTTGTTTTTTTCAGAAAATAAAGCAGATACAATCAAAAAAAACACTTTAAATGCACAGAAATGGCTATCACACGAGTGTGTAGCCTACAACAGTTAAACAGGTAATTTAAACACAAAAACGACTTTGTTAAAGTGCAGGCAGTAAAATAAGTACAATGTTGTTGTTGTTGTTGTTGTCTTTTGGCTTTTCCCGGTTAGGGGTCACCACAGCGGAACTCATGTCCACTAATGATTGGCAGTAGATTTTCATGAACGCCGAGGTGCCAGCTCGATGTTCAACCTTCAACGAAGGCACGCCCATTTACGCATGTCTTTTGAACGCCCACCCAACTGTGGGGAGGACATGCAGACTCCATACAGAAGGCACTCCCTGCACTCCAGCCGAGAATCGAACAGGAGAGCCTGTTGCTGTGAGGCAACAATGCTACCGCTGCACCACCACGGTTGTAAAATAAGTACAATATGTAGCTGAAACAAGCATTTTAAATCACAGAAACTCTAGAAAATCGGCGTTTTAGGTGGAATTATCTAAAGGCAGCAAGAAAATGCAGAAAAATTATACTTTTGAATATAGATTCACATTTTGGTTCCTTTGCTGCAGAGTTGATCAAAAAGTGTGATGAAAGGGGTAACTAATCATGGAATATCTAAGATCTTTCTGTTCTCCTTTTTCAAATTTTCTCAGGGATTCTCTAACCCCTCATCCAATTTTGGCATAGTGGCAAGGGCATTCCAGAATGAATTCAGGAACCCATAAAACCAAGAAAAATCCAACTAGTCAGTTTCACTATTTAAAGGACTTTATTTACCTCCCTCCCTACTTGGCAGCCCCTTTCTTTCCAGAAAGTCTGACTCCACTTTTCACATTGACAACAGGTAGCTTTGGACAAATGGGTTCGGAAGATGAGTCATCAAGGGTATAAATGGCAATAAACAGATATTCCTCCTTGCTGGGATGTTATTCCTAATCCACCACAACTGACTGTTTTATTTCCACCTGTCCTTTATCACATGCTGTTCTATGGAGTGATAGAACCAATTCCTCCTTCCCAAGTAATAAGCCAATTGTTGAAATCAATCATTTTCTGTTTGTACTGCATGGAAAAAAAGTTCAAGGATGTTTTTAGTGCCAAAAAAGAAGTTGCTTGGAGACCAGTTCTGGAGCTTTCTTCTTAGACATGTTTTTCATAGTGCCTATCTTCAAAATTATGTGATTTTACAATTTGTTACCTCTTCTTCCTCATTCGAGTTTCCTGGTAACTCTGCATTTAAACATTGCTCATCATCACATTCCTTTTCATCCAGACTTCAGTTGTTTCTTAATGTTTGTGTGCCTGCATCCCATTATTAGTTCTCTGCCTTACCCTTTGGACTATTTACTACTCCAAGAGTATTCACAAAGTGTCTAGTTCCAGCTATAGTTCATCGCAGGCTACAGGGTATTCATTTTTTTCCATATGACGTGCTTATCTTTGCAGAGTCTTTTTCAAAGTGACAGGAATTGCTCACATGTGTGAGGGATCTCTTACACAAGCTGGGATTCCAAGAGAACATTCAAAAATCATTGGCCGTGTTGTAGTTTATTGGCCTTTTGGGCAGTTTTTCCATTTCTTTCAACTTTCTGGTTTAAAAGCCTGTGTTTGTGCTTGTTTCCCACCGTTTCTGTAACTAGTCTAGTCCAGATACAGATTTGCTGTATCCAGGACTGGTCGTAAGCTTCCAAGAGGTTACAAAGTCTGCTTCTCACTTTTTCCCTTAGATCTGCTAGTTCTCTCCTCTCCTGCACTTTTACTGGTTTAGTAGTCTAGCACTTTACCATACCAGACTTCTTGTAGCGATTATTGTAACACACAAAAGTGATACCAGCACTAAATGTTCTATAAGGCAACAGCTCCAGTACATAGTATCAATGACCACCCCTCCAGGCATGTCTAAAGGTCAGTTCCCTGTGCTTTCTCCTATTAACCTGGTGAACTTGGGCATCCTGAGGCAATGTAGCAACTGCTTCATGTACACAGACAATGCTCTCCTCTTAACTCCCAACACTCAGACATGCGAGGCCTATGGCTAGGCTTCTATAGGCCCTAGGGCCGATAGCTTAGTACCAACCTATGAACCTATGCACTTTTATATCCAGATTTGAAGCCATGCACTCTCCAGCCAAGACCGGAATAGCTGGTCAAAAGGAGAAAGTCAACACTTGCACCACACCACATGGAACACATAGCCCTCCAGAACACACACCAGCACTGCCTTCACATAAAAACACAAACCACACACCCACCTTCACGGAGGCTCTCAATAAAAATCCACCCAAACAGCAGAGACCTCCAAGGCAGAAATGCGCTTGATCACCATGACACAACACTAATCACGAGACACATAATTCTCCTAAACAGTGTGGCACTCAACCAAAGCCCCTAAGGCAAAACAGCATGCCCAGAACACTAGTCATAGGTGACTCGATAGTGAGGCACACTGATGTCCCACTCATTAGGTTGAATATGGAGAAAGTAACAGTCAGCTGCCTGTCAGGTGCCAGGAACTACCACATAACGCACGCACTCAGGTCCCTCAGCAACAGGTACAAATAAGACTCTGTCATTGTCCATGTGGGTGTGAATGACCTGAGACATACCTCCCTGGACTACATGAAAAGAGACATGGAAGAGCTCTTGGATTATGTAGCCTAGGCGGGTATGACCCTAGCCCTGAGCAGCATCCTACCATCACCCAGAATGATATCACAGTACAAACAGAAAATGATTGATTTCAACAATTGGCTAAGTTTCTGGTATCATTCTAAGGGGATCCAGTATCTGTCTGCCTGGGATGACATGATTGACAGACCTCAATGTTTGCCAGAGATGGCCTGCATCTGTCACCCCTGGGCTTCCAGATAGTGGTCAAGGCTCTTGCCACCCCTATAGTGCTTTTTTTAGGTGGTGTTCCAAAGACCAAGTTATCACAGTAACAGCTACAAACAAATGCAATCTGAGGGATGTAATGGGATCCTATCTCGCCTACATTCATAACTGATGGACTCGGCCAACTAGTATACTAGAACGAAGTCTCTTATTGGCTGGGCTACCCTCTATCCCAGGATGCACCACACCTGCTTCCCCAGATCTTGTTTGCCGCTTTACAAGCTAGACGTGGTCTCGACTTGGCTGGAGCTAAGTGTATTTTTATTACTTTTCTGGTCTTTTGACCTGGGGTTTTCTTCATAAAATTCAATCAACAGCTGTTTTAACAGCTATTCCGTGTATTGTTGAGTGTTATTGGCAGTTTTATATCTGTTGGTATTCGGGCAAGGCCGTTTGTTAGGGCCTTTGCCCTTCTTAGTGGTCTAAGTGTTGTCTTTACTCCTTTTCTTTTCGGCAAAGCCCATTTAAGTTAGAGGGCTTTCCGTTGCTGTTGTGTTCCCTTGTTGTTGTCTCCCCTGTGAGGTAAACCTTGTCTTCAGAGGCTCGCCCTTTTTCTCAGCTCTAACAGTTTTGGTCAAGTACTGTTCTTTGTGTGAAATTAGATTGTTGGATAGGGTTATTCACACTAAAATGTCTAAAGAGCAGAAATATGGGTTTAAAAAGTGCACTAGGTGCAATTATAAAATGTCTATCATCGACAGTCATGCTATTTGCGTGTATTGCTTAGGGCCAAAGCATTTGCAAGAGACATGTAGTGTGTGTCATGCCTTTTCTGCTAGGGTTCTTCAAGAACGTAAAAATAAATTGATCCTGAAGGACCTTATTAAGCCCTCCTTTGAGGAAGCTTTGGCTTCATCTCCTGCTACTGCTTCCACTAAAAGAAAAAATGCGGCTCCGACACCTCATGAAGCACCGACTCCTAAAACATAAGTCGACCTCTTCTTCCTTGGCTCCACTGACTTTCGGCTCCATTAGTTCGGAGCCGCAGGTTGGAGCATCGAGGCGAATCACCTCCCTCGGTTCCATTGGTCTGAGCCGGTGGAGGTGCAGCTCAGACTCTTCCCCTTCTTGCTCCTCTTCCTCTGCGATCCTTATTCATACTGTGTCGGGCGGCCGGCGCCGATAGTGTTGGAGCCCTTTTCGGGTCCCCTCCCCCACCTTGTCCGAGAGAGAAGTCGTCTAATCCCTTTCTACTTCCTCTAAATCCTCCAGATTATCTGATTCAGATTTGGATAGGGTTATTCAGAGGCTTTTCCAGTCTCCGTTTTGCAAAATGGTCTCGGCTTCAGCCCATTAGCCCCGGAGCCAATCCCCCTCAAAACTGATTCCTCCTCCAACCTCCTCGGAGCCGTTGGAGTCGGTGATGGTGGAGCAAGGCCGTACAGTGGAACCGAGACCCTTCGAGGTTTATCGGTTCCGACCATTGTTCCTACCCTGTCCTCGGGTTCGGGGTTGTGCGGGACTTCCTCAGCCGGGGCCGAGGGGAACATCTTGGAACTAGGTGCCTCGGTGCCTAGTCTCCCCCTCGGAGCATCGGCTGCGGGGATTCCTAGTGCCGTCGTGGTCTCTCGGCCAGTGACCTCCATGGAGTCTGGAGGTCCTGCCTTTGAGGCCATGAGGAGCGCGCTGGCCATGTCCTTGCCGGCTCAGCAGGTTTCCATCTCACCGTCCCTAGACCTGGAGACTGGTGCTTCTGGCGTACTGCAGTCCCATGACAGTGGGGCCCCAGGGCCTGAGGTTACCCCAGTGGGGGGGTTCCCTTCTTCCGGGGGGTCCGTCCGAAACCACTTCGGATGAGCCTCCATGGAAGAAATTGTGCAAGAAGAAGCACGTAGACTCCCAAGATGAGTCTGTCACATCTGACACTGACCTCGATGATGCGGAGGGGTCCCCAGAATCATCTTCGGATGATGTCTCTTTCTCGGATATCCTTGAGATTCTGAGACAGAGAGGAGATTGGCAGGCCAAAACCCCTTCTGCTGAGGAGTCAGTCTTCCTCAAGGCCTTCGGGGCCCAGCCCTCCGCCTCCTGGGTGTCTCCGCCCTTCGATGAGTTACTTGATTTAATCTCTCGAAGGGCTTGGGAGCACCCTGACTCTGTGGAACCGGTGCCTGCAAGACCCAACAAATTCCTTTCAGCTCCCCCTCAAAAGGAATTTTTAATAAAAGGAGTTCCTGTAGATGCGATGGTGGTGGCATCTGCCACACAGCAGGACGTGGCAGAGGCTTCAACGTCTATCCACCCTCCTAATAAGGATTCCAGGAGCATGGATAGGTGCAGGCGTACCCTTTCTTCAGCGGCCTTTACCTTACGGTCGCTGAATTACTTGTGTCATTTTACTAGGCTCCAAAGGGACCTCCTTAAAGAGCTAGGTGAGTCCCTCACAGGTAATCTACCTGAGGCGTTAGCCCACACTGTTGGCGCCCAGATGACTACCTTATCATCCATTGTGAACTCGTCCATGAGGCTCATCTTATGCGGCCGAGGCGAGTAGGAACAGGCGTGGCCCTTAGGAGACATGCCTGGTTACGCTTGTGTTCACTCTTGGGAGGCCTTCAGGTCTTCCTTCGCTGATGCCCCTTTTGATGGGTCCTCTTTGTTTGGACCCAAGGTGAAGGACACACTGACTCGGTGCGAGCAGGAGGGCAAGACCTTGACTGCCGTTGGGGCCCGTTTTCCGCTCCTCTAGGCCTTACCCCAAGGCCCAGAGAGGAGGGAAAATGTGGTTCAGGAAAACTCAGAGGTCTTTCCTACTCCACCCAGTGATCCCCCTCTAGAGGCGGGGATTGGGGAAGACGCCGCCCCAGAGGTGGCAGAGGCCCCCGTAACTCTGGAGACCGTGATTCCTTTCGTGGTTCCTCCTATGCTCAACGTCCCTGAGTTGGTGCCCGACTGTGCAGCTCCGGAGCCAGTCGGGGGTCGTTTTGTGGAACACCCACAAGCTTGGGAAGCTATTACCAGCGACCAGTGGGTGCTCTGGATTATTACCGGAGGCTATCTCATTCCCTTCATCAAGCCCCCCCTTCCCTTCAGGGGAATCCCAGACGTGCCACCCAGTCAGCGGGATCAAGCAGCAATAGAGGTTTCAAAGCTGCTAGAAAAAGGAGTCATCCAGCCTGTCCCCGCCGATCAGATCAGATCATGAACTTACTCAAGACTATTTTTGGTGCCAAAAAAGACAGGGGACTTCAGGCCCATTTTGGACCTCAGTTCATTGAATCGCTTTGTGAAAAAGTCCAAATTCCGAATGATCACTCTTCAGTCCATTCTCCCACTATTGGAGAAGGATGTCTGGATGTGCTCCATAGATCTCAAGGATGCTTACTATCACATTCTGATAAGTCAAAAGTCCAGGAGTCATTTACGCTTCCGCCTGGGAGACAGTCATTTCCAGTTTCGAGCACTGCCCTTTGGTCTCACCACAGCCCCCAGGGTGTTCACCAAGTGTCTGGCAGTGGTGACTGCTCACCTGAGAAGTCTAGGATTCCAAGTGTTTCCATACCTAGACGACTGGCTCCTTACTGCCACCTCCAAGCATCTACTAATTCAGGCGCTCATGGCCACAGTCAGCTTGGGCCGTTTCCTAGGAATCACTTTCAACTGGCAAAAATCTGTGCTACAGCCATCTCAGCGTATTACCTTTATAGGTGCAGAGTTAGACACAAAAAGGATGCGCGCCTTCTTACCGGCAGCAAGGATTCAGGCTTTGCAGAACGAAGTTCGATCCTGCCTCCCCCTATCAAGAGCTCCGGCCAATCTCATTCTGCAGGTATTGGGCTCGATGGCATCAACTATTCTCCTAGTCCCCTTAGCCAGACTGCACATGCGGGTGCTGCAATGGCTACTTTCGGTTCAATGGTCCTATCAGGAACTCCCCTTGAACCACTTGGTTATGATTACGAAAAGTTGCCGTCGAGATCTGCGTTGGTGGCTCCTCCGATCCAATCTTGACCAGGGGCGACCTTTTATCCTTCAGTCCCCCATTGCCACTGTGACCACAGATGCCTCCCAGGTAGGGTGGGGGGGTCATTATCTGGACAGGTCTGTCCAAGGCACATGGCAACCCCAGGAAGCGCACTTGCACATCAATATCCTGGAAATGAGAGCGGTGCTACTGGTACTACAAGCTCTCCATCACGCTCTCCCGCAAGGTCTGATTGCTATCCTATCCGACAACATGTCGGTAGTTTGGTATATAAACAAGCAAGGTGGAACCAGGTCGTACCCACTGTGCAGAGAAGCCATGAGACTTTGGCACTGGGCGGTAGCTACCAACCGCTTCCTAATGGCAACGCACATACCGGGGAAATCCAATGTGATTGCGGACAGACTAAGCAGGACTATCCTGTTACCCCACGAGTGGTCCCTCAACCAAAGAGTGGCTGCAAAATCTTCGCCAACTGGGGTCTCCCTTGCTGCGACTTGTTTGCCAGCCCCCACAATGCAAGTGCAGAGAGTTCTTCACTCTGACCCCTCTCAGGGACAGATTCCCAGGGACGCTCTAACCCACATTTGGCCCCGGTCTCCTTTATGCCTTCCTCCGGTTCCCCTCCTGCCGAGGGTGATACAGAAGGCAATTTACCTGGAGAGCGACATGATTTTGATTGCCCGCACTGGCCTCGTCAGGTTTGGTTCCTTCCTTCGAGGTATGCGGTGGAAGGTCCATGGTTTCTGGACCCGGTGCCAGACCTGTTGACTCATCAGTCAGGACAGTCTCACCCATCTCTCAGGTCCCTGAGGTTGGCTGCATGGTTACTCCACTTCCATCCTTAGTCAGGGACAGTTCCCTCTCTCCGGAGGTTATCCACATTTTGTCTTCTTCTCACAAACCTTCCACTATCAAACTGTATTCCAGCAAATGGAAAAGGTTTGCCCTTTGGGCACAGAGAAGAGGTATAGACCCTCTTACCGCCCCAGTACCGGAGGTCTTGAATTTCCTGGCCTCTCTTTTTCAGTTGGGCTCCTCAGTTTCCAAGATTAAGGTTCAGCTAGCGGCCATCTCTAATTTTCATGTTTCTTTTGAACCTTCATTAATGGCAAGCAAGCTTTGCAAGTCTTTCCTTAAAGGAGCATGGCTCCTTAGGCCCCCAATATCTCATCCTGTACCCCCTTGGGACCTAAATTTGGTCCTGGCTGCCTTAACTGCCCACCCCTTTGAACCAGCAGCTACCTGTGATATGAAATTCCTATCTTGGAAAACCGCTTTTTTAGTGGCCATAACTTCGGCCAAGCGGGTTTCAGAGCTTCAAGCTCTTTGTTCTAATCCTCCTTATTTGATTTTTCACAAAGATAGAGTGTCCCTTAAATTAAATCCCTCTTTTTTACCAAAGGTAGCATCTTCTTTCTGCATTCAACAGTCCCTAGAGCTCCCTGTATTTTTTCCCAAATTCTCCAATAACGCAGAATATACCCTTCATCAGTTGGATGTCCATAGACAACTGCGTTTTTATTTGAACATCACTACTCAGACGCGGAAATCAAATCAACTGTTTGTGTCCTTTGCAATAAACAGGTTGGGTCAACCAGTGGCTAAAACCTCCATAGCCAAATGGATTAAAGATTGCATCTGTTTCATTTATTCGCAGGCTGACAAAGAGCTTCCCTTTCCAGTCAGGGCTCATACTACCAGGGCAATGTCTACTTCTGTAGCATTTCACTCCAAATTATCAATAGATGATATTTGTGCTGTGGCTATCTGGACTTCTCCGCACACTTTCATTTCTCATTACAAACTAGATGTGGTTTCTCGAGGCAGGGCTTCCTTTGGTTCCACAGTTCTCAGGAGTGTTTTCCAATGAGCCACCCGGGATTTAGGTGCTAGGGACGCTGTCCCATCAGTTATGAATGTAGGCGAGATAGGATCCCATTACATCTTTTAGTTATGTACTTACCATAACTTTGGATGTATGGGATCCATCTCATTCATACTCCACCCTCCTTTCCCCCTTCCATTCGGATTTAGAGGAAATGTAGGTCCATTTGGAGATCTTCTCTTGAAGAACTTTAGTTGGTTGGAGTAACTGCTATTTTTCTGTGTTTGCATGTAAGTATGAAAGCGAACAAACAAGATCTGGGGAAGCAGGTGTGGTGCATCCTGGGATAGTGGGTAGCCCAGCCAATAAGAGACTTCGTTCTAGTATACTAGTTGGCCGAGTCGGAGCCGATGGATTGGCTCCGAACCCATCAGTTATGAATGTAGGCGAGATGGATCCCATACATCCGAAGTTATGGTAAGTACATAACTAAAAGTTATGCTGCTCAATGCTAGAATTCTAAATCTCAAAATGCACTCACTTGAAGCAATGCTTAAAATGGAGAACATCAACATTTGTGCTATAACAGAGACTTGGTTCAAGGCAGCAGAAAGCACCCCTGCAGTACCAGGTTATAACTCATTCCACACCTTTTGGCCCCAGAACTTGGACTGAAGCTCCAAAGGTGGTGGTGTTTCCATATTCATAAAGGATGCACACACCTCCAGACTAGTAGCCCAACATAACGCATCAGAGATACTTCAGGTGCAGCTAACATTGGGTAAGACAGCAATTCAAGTCGTAGCCTGCTATAGGTCCCCAACCATGTCCCAAGACTCACACTCCATGTTCCTAAGCACCCTGCAGAATATTAGGGTCCAACCCCTAACACTCTCTTACTAGGTGACTTCAACTATCCCTCCATTAACTGGGTAAACTGCTCATGTACCAATACACTTGCCCAGCCTTTCCTGGAGTTCATTAATTCCAATGCCCTGGACCAGCTCGTTCTTACCCCAACTAGAGGTAGCAACATTATTGACTGGTCATTATTAACATGGGCAACCATTGCTCTACACCAGTAGTCAGCTCCTCCCTGGTTAGATCCTACCACAAACTAATCACCTTGGAAATCCACATCCCTCCCACCCCCCATCCCCACTCCCCGCAAAAGTAACCACCATGAAAAACTTCTCCAAAGCTATCTTTGGGCTCCTAAAGACAGAGGTGTCTAACTTCACGGCACCCATTCAAATGGAGAATAGCTGTGTGACTGCAGAATCATACACCAATGCACTGTACGAACACGTACACAAATGCATGGATCTCACCATACCCAATAGAACCAAGATGCTTTCCTCCAAAAAAAGGAAGCCAATCTGGTGGTCCCCTGCCATAAACAAACTCTATAACAGAAGAAGAAAACTGATGCAGAATAAGGTGAAGTCCCAAGACTGGAAAAACTCCCTTATCAGCCTCAACAAAAAGTTGAGATCCCTCATCAAATCCTCTAAAACCAGCTATGAAAACAGAATTGCAGCAGATAGTAAAAACAACCACAAAGCCTTCTATAGTTGTGTAAAGAATCTCCATGGCAATACCCAGATTTGCTCTGAGCTATTGCACAATGGTACCTCCTATACCGAGCCAACAAATATTGCCAGTATACTGGCTGACAGATTCAGTGCCAACTTTACCCCTCTTCCCCCCCCAAAGGACCAATCACAATACCAGTAGATTTTCAGGCACCCAGTATTACTGCTGCACAGGTTAAAACAGCACTGTCCAAGGCCAAGAATACAGCTTTTGTGGGACCTGACAATATCCCTGGTTGTGTTCTACATGAACCACAGCATGAACTGGCACCTCACCTGTGTGCCCAGTTCAATCACAGCCTCACCTCAGACTTTATCCCTACTGAATGATGCACTGCTACAGTCATCACTCTCTACAAAGGAGGAGCGACTACAGACCCTGCAAACTATCACCTCATTAGCCTGATGAGTTTGATATGCAAAGCTATGGAAAGCATCATCATGGACTTAATAAACAAGGATATAGGGAATCTCCAAACTCTGTATCCCACACAGTTTGGTTTTGTGAAGGGTAGATCATGCCTGCTCAACTTGGTCGACTTCTTTGAGTCAGTCACCAGAGCTGCGGATGAAGGCAAGGTGGTTCATACAGCCTACCTTGATCTGGCCAAGGTTTTTTGATACCATTCCCTACTCAGGAATAATAGAAAAACTCACTAAGCTTGGCATCAACCTCTATATCACTAGGTGGGTTGCAAACTGGCCCACAGATAGAACCCACAGTGTGAAAGTAGCTGACTCCAAGTCAGACTGCCGACTAGTCAGGAGTGGAGTCCCACAGGGTTCAGTCCTGGGTCCTCTCCTGTTTAGTATCTAGTTCTCTGAAATCCAGGCCAACACGAAGGGACTCTGGCTGACAAAAGTTCGCAGGCAATTGCAAGTTGGCAGCTATTATTAACTCCCCAAGTGATGTTGACATGCTACACAATGGCCTCACTGAGACCGACGACTGGAGTCAGAACCATGCCCTTAAGCTCAATGCCAAAAAATGTGTCGTCATCCCCTTTGGGAAAAACCCGGTTCCCATGAATTACCACATTGATGGTAGTTCACTGAACACAGAAGGCATTGTAAGAGATCTGGGAACACAGGTTGACAGCAACCTCTCTTTTGATCACCACATTGCCACTTTGTGACCGCATTGTGGTCAGAAAGTCCTTCTATGTGGCACATCTCATTACTAAGGGCTTTGCATCCAGGAAGAAAGAAGTCATTGTCTCCCTCTACTCTTCCCTCATTACGCCAGTCATCGAGTACAATGCCCCATTTGGCATGTATCTCACTAGACACCTGCAATAACTGGAGAGGCCGCAAATGTACCTCACAAAGAGGATCCTAGGCCTTAAACACTTGTCCTATATGGACAGACTCAAAAAACTCCAACTATTCTCTGTCTCATATCGCCTACTTAGAGGTGATCTCTACTTGACTTACAAAGCCATGTCTGACCCAGCACTGTTAGAAATGCTACATCTAAAGAAATCCCAATACCCCCTCACCACACGCTCCAGAGACCTCAACCTCATTACCACAATTAACAGAACATGCTGGAGGGACAGGTTCATAACCCAGAGACTGCCCATGCTATGGAACAGACTTCCCATACATGTCAAGCAGAGCACCTTGATGATCCTCTTCAAGAAAAATCTTAATGAGTGGATGGGAAACAGAAAATTCACCCTGGGGATAACTCCAGTGGCTCTACTCGACAGAGGCACTGGGAACTAAGGTTGGGTGGCACTATGCTAGGGTAATCCTATAGCTAGGCTTGTAAAGGTCTCAAGGCATTTAGCCTAGTACACTCCTATGAACCTATGCATGTCAAACAGAGCACCTCACTGGCCCTCTTCAAGAGAAATCTTGATGAGTGGATGGGAAATAGAAAACTCACCCCAGGGATCACTCTAGTGCTTCTACTCGGCAGAGGCACTGGGAACTAAGGTTGGGTGGTATGATGCCAGGGTAATCCTATGGGCTAGGCTTGTAAAGGCTCTAGGGCCATTAGCCTAGTACACACCTATGAACCTATGAACCTAAGTCCTTTTTTGACTTCTTCACACAGGAGTGTGCTCCTCGGGTGTCAGCTGGACTCCTCAGTTCAAGGAGCTTTTCTTCCACAAGAAGAAATAGATATATATCTAGATTTATTTGTAAGGCTTTCTACTTAGACTTTGGTCACTACGAGGGAATGCCTCAGGATTTTGGGTCTCATGGCATCTATGTTTCTCATGATACCCCTGGCAAGACTCCACATGAGAAAGGTACAATGATATCTGAAGTTTATTTGGTCCCAGCATCAACATCCCTTGTTTTTTCAAATACCACTGCTAGAGTGCTAGGGTTTGTCAGTAGAAAAATTACTTGGTGGAGACAGGAACTATCCCTAAATTCAGGTCTCCCCTTATCCCTCCCTGTTCAGAATCAGTCAGTCATCACAGATGTGTCTGGTTTTGCTTGAGGAGCAGTTTCAGGAGGGAAAATACTACAATATTTGAGTAACACCTAAGATAGATGCCAGCACATAAATATAAGAGTTGTTTTCCCTGATTCTATGTACTCAACTCTGAATTATTGCTGTCCAGTACCTCTTCAAGCAGGGCAAAATCAGGTCAGTCATACTTCTTTTGCAGAAAACCATGTTAGTTTGGGATATAGCTACACAGTACAATCTCACTTTACAGGCAGCTTTCATTGTTTCAGAGCAATATTGTGTGGCAGACAAGCTGAACAGGACAAGGCAGACCTCCATTATCCAAACTAGATCAGCTGGGCTTCCAAGATTTGACCGATCTGTTAGGAGTTCTTCTAATAGACTCATCTGCCTCCTCTATAAATAATTAGCCGGCAAGATTCTGCTCCAGTACTCCATGCAAGAGGCCGTAGAAAAAAGATACATTTTCTGTTTCATTTACAGGAATGCCCCTGTATGAGTTTCCACCCTTTCCTCTGACATAAAGGGGACATCTGAACGTTCAGAAGGACCCCCCCAAGATTATTGGTGTGACTCCCTTTCTGGTTCAGTCAACAGTGGTTCTTCCTTCTTGTGGAAATAGCCAAGACATTTACCACAAGCTTCCTCACAGAATGATCTACTCACACAAGATCAAGGGTGTTTGATACACTCTGGCTCCAATCAACTAAACCTCACTGCCTGGATGAGGGGAGGTCTTAATTTCCTTTAGGCACCTATTTATTGAGGATATGCAGCAGGTACTAATGGAGACAAGACAGCCTGAAACTAGAAAATCATATATTAGCAAATGGAAAAGGTTTTCTAGTCGGTGCTTACAACAAAATAACCATCACCCATTCAGGGCTAGTTGTTCTTGGTTTTATAATATTTGTGTGAGTTACTTACCTATGGTCTTTCTTGCTCCTCTGTCATGGTTCTTTTATTGGCCATTTCAGCATGTATGCCCATGGGACATCCTCTTTCAAAGCTTTCTCATGTCAAAATGTTTTTGAAAGGGATTTTCCTTAAGAGGCTTCCAAGAATACCAGTGGTCCCTTCTTGGGATCTTATTTTGTTTTAAAGGAGCTAACACCCCATTTAAACTAGCAAATCTGGCTGACTTGAGGTTTTTAATAACGGAAATAGTTTTGTTGATTGCTCTGACCTCTGCAAGATGAGTATTTGAGTTACAAGCTCTTATGGTGAGTCAATCCTATCTCATTTTTCACAGATACAGGGTTTCTTTGAGAACTAATCCTTCTTTTATGCCTAAAATAGTATCTGAGTTTACTTTAAGCTAAACTATCTATCTGCCTGTTTTCTTTCATGAGCCCATAAAATGAGGGAGAAAGGATACTCCATAGCTTGGATGCCCACAGACAACTCAGTTACTATCTTTCCAGAACTAAATCTTTTAGATCTTCAGATCAATTGTTATTTTCTTGTGAAGGTAAGAAGGGACAGCCTGTTTCAAAACAGACAATTTTTTAAATGGTTGTCTAAGGCTATTGCCTTTTGTTATACTCACTGAAACAAAACTATTCCAGGCAGGGTTAAGGCCCACTCTACCAGGGCCTTGGTTTCGGCTAAAGCTTTTTGGAAAGGGTTGGATTCTAGAAGTATTGCAATTTTGTCCTCTGCGCATATTTTTGCAAAGCACTATAAGCTTGACTCCTTCTCTAGGTCAGATCAGGCTTTGCAAGGACCTCTGGCTCCTGGACACTACTCCTTCTATCTCTTACATGTAGTAAGCTGGGGTAATCTACCCTTATAGCTAAGACTACTGCAGCAGTGATCAGTATGATGAACATAGTACATTTGTGTAAGTAACCTTACCATAACAGTAGATGTTCAAATGATCTCTGTTGCAGTCCACTCCATCCCTAACCCCCCCACTTATTTTTTGGTGTGTTGTTTATGCCAAGATGTGGTTATTTAATTTTTTATGTTAAGTTGTCTATCTCGCCTTCGTTCTTGCTGGTTGAGATCAGAGCCGATCCTCGGCTCCGATCCCAACCAGCAAGAAAGAAGGCGAGATGAAGACAACTAACATGGAACATTATGGTAGGTACATAACTTCTTTTTCTTCCTAGTATTGTCTTTTCAGCACTCAGCCTCCCACTATCTGTTGGTAGGAAAGCTCTGAAGGGCTTAACCCTCAAACTTGTCTTTTAATCAGCTCAGCTTTTGCTGCCTGACAGGTTGGACACATAGATGGTGCCCTGAAGCTTTGGAAGCTAGTCAGCTGTTATATCCTTAGCAGGATATAACCCACATAGCTAAGGCTACTGCAGCAGTGATCATTCAGACATGTACTGTTATGGTAAGTTTACTTGCCATAACAGTGCATGCAATGGACAGAATGGACAGAATAGTGTAGTGTTCTTACATCTGACACACCTTTAACCTGAGTAGATTATATTACCCATACGGATGGCTTTAAAAGAGAGTTAGCAGAACAGGCTTTGGACTCTTTGAGAAAGATGGCCACTCGTAAGTCCAGAATATAGATTGAGACCCATATGGCTACAATGTTGAATATTTCTATGTTCTTCATGGGACTTCTATACAATGCCGCAGATGGAGTGGCAAAGGTATTAGTTGCTGGTATAACCATAATGTGCTCCACTTTTGTGACTTTACGGATAATTTCACAGTGTACTTCACCAATGCTTCTTATGATGGAGCCTCCTTATTTAGACTCAAGGCTAAAGAAAAATTGCAGAACAGGGAACAGGAAGAAAACAGAGTATCTTGCTTGGGTGCACAATTTGAGACCCCTAAAAGATTCTATAATAGGAATCAGGAGGAATCCAAATCCCTATGGTTTAGCAAATCCCAGAATTAATCCTTCAACTTCTTTTCTGACTGGTGTGGCTGAGGCAGAGGTGACCCCTTTAATAGACACCACTCTGGATGAAAAGGAGGTCTGAAAAACCAGGGTTTCAGGGGTCCCTTCTCATGAAAACATCCCAGTGCCCCTGAAGGATTGCCTGGTTGCTTCCCTTTGGAGGCAATCAGGAGCCATTTATGTCTTCATTCAGATGCATGATTGGCCATCATGCTGGACAAGCGAGTAAGGGGATTCATACTGAGTGGCTATACAATACCCATTTATTGTCCTTACATCAGTAGACTCTACTGCTTCCAGGCATCCCACCCCAAAGAAGCAAAAAGAGAGATTGTTACTGTCTTGAAAAAAAAAGAGCATCTATGAGGTCCCACCAGACAAAAGATGATCAGGACTCTATTCAAGATTCATTTTGCTTTCAAAGAAAAGAAGGACTTCAGGATAGTCCTGAATCTCAGCAGTCTAAATCAATGCATAACAAAGACCCCAGTCAGAACAGTCATGATGAGAGTGATATTGCTCTGCTCGAAGGCAAAAAATGGATTTGCTGAAAAGATCCCCAGAACACCTACCTCATCATCAAAATTGCCAAGGTATCAAGAAGGTTCTTGTGCTTCCAGCAGGGAGCCAGTCATTCTCAGTTCAGAGCCCTACTTTTCAGTCACACCATAGCCCCTGGATGCTCACCAACTACATAGCAGTAGTTACAGCCTAGCTGCAACTCAAAGGGATCTACATTTTCCTATTCCTAAGTATATAAACGAAGTCCCTCCTGACTGCCAGAGATTACTAGCTGCATCTCTGCCTATCCTTAGGTATCTCAGACATTCACAAAAAGTCTCAGCTACAGCCCATTCAGTCAATAGTGTTCATAGGTTGCCATCCTTTCACAACAGAGTGCATATTGAGACTTCTTGACAGGAGTCAAGCTGTAATATATGATTTCCTGTTTACTGGATTATCATTCACCTCCAGCTTCCCTGGTTGTAAAGGTCTTAGGTCTAATGACTTAAGCATTACTCATGCTCCCACATATTTGCCTGTACATGAGAGTTTTCCATGAACATTAAGTGTGCAGTGGTCACAGCTTTCAGATTCTTTGGATGTTTCCATTTGTATGACACAGATTTTCAGAAAACATCTATACTGGTGGCTGCCCCCCAAGCAATTTCCACAGGAGGCCATTTTCCTTTCCCCACCAGCTGCAACAGTTACCACAGATGTTTCTTCTAGGCGGTGAGGGGCATTATGTGGGGAGAATGATTCAAGGCTCAGTGACACATCTGGCAACCAGTCTACACACCAACATCTTTATCTTCCACTCCTCCTTCTCCTGCATACACTGTGGCACAGTAGTCCAGTAGTAATTTTACTGTTTTATCAGAGTCTCTTTCCAGTGTTCAAGAAAGACCTAGCCAAGCTAGAGTCTTCACTTTGTAAAACCTTAAACCTTCTGTAGTGAAGGTCTATAGAATATATGCAAAGGACCCCTTAAGAAAATACAGGTGTTTCGGCTACATGGCTTCTGAATGCCTTTTGCCTTTTTACCTTTTTATTTTGTTAGCATTTAAAGGTGCATTCAGGTCAATAAAGACAAACCCTACTAGCTATAGACATGCATATTTCTGCCTTTTTTTTGGCCTTTTCAATACAGCAAGTCATCCCCAGTTCCAGCTGCTTCCATGTGATTTCACCTTAACCCCAAGAGTGTTTCACATATGCTAGTCCCTAGTAGCAATTCACCAGAGGTTTTAAGGAGCCAAGATCTTCCCATACCTAGATAACTTTCTCTTAGCTTACTGCTTTGTTTCAGGCTTTAACTGTTGCCAGGGAGTCTCTATGCAAAATGTTATAATTTTTAGGGATTATAGTAAAAATTGTAAATTTGTAACTGACCCTGCCCCAGCTTCTTACATTTACTGTCTGCAGTCTGAATGCTGTTCATTGTTGGGTTTGTCTTTCAATGGATTGATACTATCACTTCAATCCAAAGTCTCTATGTTACAAAACTCCACCAAAAGTTCAGCCAAACTATGCCTTAAAACTCTGGAATTAATGTGATATCCATTCCGGTGGTGGTGATGCTAGTCTCCAAATCAACAATCAAGGTCTTAGATATCAGCACCGTGTCACACCAAATTCAAATCCAAAGTATGCAAACAACATCTTTAGTGGTGAATGGTGATTACTATTTTTACGACAGGGAATGCCTTTCAGTTACCCACTTCCACAGCTTCATTCGCTTTGGCTGCATCTGCTCAGTGATGGTGGTCACTACAATGAAGAGACAGTTTGAGGTGTTAGAATGTTCTCTGATGTTACCCTACATATAAGCCTCCTAGAAATAAAGGGAAGTTCTTCTCACACTTTTAACTTTTCAGGGCTTTATTTCTCTTTCAATTGTTTGCTTCTTTTTCTTAAAAGGAAGAATGGACAAAAAATGTCTGTGCTTACCTTAGCTAGGTGACTGTCAGACTGCATCGAAGTTTACTGTACAAAGTCTAACAACCCTCTCAGTGCAATGTATTAGCCTCATTCCACTAGAGAAGTTGCCACTTCTACAGCTTTCATAATAAATGCAATTCTGTATGTATCTGCAGAAGTTACTTAGTCTACTGTCAACACTTTTGCAAGGCAGGATAGTTTGTATTTGATGTCCAGATCCAGGTCTTTCTTTAGGACTACAGTTAGCTGAAGGATGTTCACAAATGGAAGTCCACCAAAAAAAAAGTCTTGGTCTGTTTCCGTCCATGTTTCTCCTTCTGTTACCTCATCTATTAGAATGGTGAGTTCCTCCACATCTAAAATGATCACCTGTGAGATGACTATTCCATCTAAAAAAAATCTTGAATGTTTCTATCCATGTTTCTTCTTATGTTAACTTATCTATCAGAATGATGGATTCCTTCACATATAAAATGATTGCCTATAAAATTATTGTTAATTCTGTTGAGTCAGTTAAGATATAGATTGTTATAATTGAACCTACTGATTCTGAGGCCTCCACTGCCCCACTGTAAGTTATTGGCTCCAGTTGTTGTGGTACTCCATTCCAGATTACACATGAGAATGCTGCAGTGGATAATCCAGGTTCAGTGGATCCAGAATATCAACTCTGTCTTTCTCAATAAAGATATTCAATGCTTGCAGATTTTACATTCAGTAATGCTTGGATCCCACCCATTTAATTGCTTGAAATCCTTTTCAATGGCAGATTGCTCAGGCATCAGTCAGGACAGAAGCATCTGCTCTGGGATGGCAGGGCATTATGAGACCAAATATTATAGGGTACATATCACCTGAGGAGTCTCATCTCCACATAAATATTTGGAACATGAGGGGTTTTCTTTATACATTTATGGTCTTACAGGACTCCCTGTCTCAGAGGATTATTTCCATCTACTCAGAAAATGTGGTTGTTTTCTGGTATATCCTCAAGCTGGGGTGGGACATCAATTCTACCCAATTTGTGAAGGACCAATGAAAGTCTGATAGCATGCTGTGAAGTCCATCACTGATTGATTCCTAACTGAAGGGCTTTTCCCTTGTGAACAGGCTTAGCTGATGCTGATGCTAATTCCCCAGAAATAGTCCAATAGGCACAGTGGTTTTCCATCAGTGGGATAAACCAGTATTTGATCTTTTCACATCTCTGTCCAACAGACAATGTTTCAAGAATTTTTCTGTGATTCTTTCCAGGGGAGGACAGCGCATGAATGCAGTCATCTACAGATTGCATCCTTGCCTCCTTTACACTTTTTCCCATGTCATGTGATGGTGAGATTCATCCAGAAATCCAGATGTTTGAAAGCCATATTCCTCCTCATAGCCTTTTTCTGCCCCTATCAAATGCTGCTCTCCCTATATAAACCTTACCTACTGCTGAAACACATACACATTAATTCTTTCAGGTTGCTATCAGTCAGACCCCATCCAGACTGTTATTCTTGAAAGTTGAAAGCTTTACTTCTGCAGTTCCATTGATCACCAGCAAGCCTGCCTTTTCAGAAAGAGAGATCACCATCATTTTATCTTCTAAAAACGTTCCACTCAGAAGTTGTATGGAGATAAAGTTACCCATATTTCAGTATGGACATCTGGTAAGGTGATGGTCCTTTCTCAGGCCTCGAACCTTTGATTTTTGATTACCTGTCCAAAATATTTGATATTAGTCAGTATTATTCCTTTATCAAAGTTCACTTGGCTGCTATTTTTAATTTCCATTTAGGAATGCAGTCTCCATTTCTTGCTTTCCTGATGATTTTAAAGTCTGTTTTGCATGGTACATTTGATATAGTCCACCCATCTATGATCCTAGTCCTTGATGCAGTATATACTGAAAGCAACTTGCCCTTCCTGCTTTTAACCCATTTTCTATGTGAATCTAAAGTATGTGCCTTGGGAAACTGCTTTTTTAGTGCCCCGTGCTTGTCTAAAATTATTTGTGGGTCACAATAAACTGTCTCTGTTTAGACCTTCTTACTTAGTCAGCCCAAGGTAGAGTGACACAAAATAAATCTTCGTTATGTCAAAAGTGGGTATGCACTGATTCCAGTTTAAACAAGTTTGTCAGTCTGTCATTTCATTTCCTCATTGCTGTTTGAATGTCAACAGATAGCTTAAGTTCCATATGGTCAGTGGTCAGCTTTTCTTCAAAGACAGTTTGATTTTCTTTGCAAAATCTTTATTTGGTCAAAAATGTTTACTCATACTCAAAATGATTATCCACTTGCACTCCATTTTGCCATATGAAAAATGGAAAGTCCTTGTCTGTAATTTCTCGGATTCATTCAACTACTTCTGCTGTATTTTTCTGTAACACCTCATTGAATGATATGTGTGTAGCTGCTGTGTTATTTTTTTCCTTTAACACCTTTGAAAGACACTAGAAGTTAGACATGATATCCTAGTCGATGTCTGCATGTGGGTCTGCTGTTGCCTGTGGTATGCTCTTGTGAATCTGTACCCAGTAGGGTGTGCTACAAGCTCTGTCTTGATCAGGGTAGACCTCTTTTTATCAGATATGAAAGTTAGGTACTCACCGTAATGAGAGATCTGTAAGAAAATATTCCCTCTCTATAACATAAGCTCCTTCTGCACACTACTCCACCCACATTTGGTGTATCTGATCCAGAGTCTCTTTTTTGTCTTGCCTGGGTTCTTCTTTTCTATGATTAGTGTTAAAACTAGAAGAAATAGAAAAACTAGCATGAGCACTACATGATGGGTATGGGGTTAGACCCTGGAAAGTTTTATCTGTTGAGTGGACCCAATGCCTGTGGCATATTGGTTAAAGGTGATAGACCTCCTTTTTTTATCTTATTTTATTTATTTGTTTAGCTGGCATGCCAACCCAGCCACTGGAGATGCACAAGCCAGTGCATTTCTTTGGGCCGGTCCCAAGCCCGGATAAATGGGGAGGGTTGTATCAGGAAGGGCATCCGGTGTAAAATTTTGCCAAATCATACATGCAGATAACAGTACAGACATACATACCGGATTGGTCGAGGCCCAGGTTAACAACGATCGGCAACAGGGTGCTGGCGGAAATTGGGCTACTGTTGGCCGAAGGAGGAGAAGAGGGGGAAGGCATGCCCGAAGGCAGTTAAAGGCTAGGACTGTGATAGTGAGGGTTGGAACTTTGAATGTTGGCAATATGACTGGTATAGGGAGAGAACTAGCTGATATGATGGACCGAAGGAAGGTTGGTATATTGTGTGTGTAAAAGACCAGATGGAAGGGGAGCAAGGCTAGGTGTAAAGGAGGTGGGTTCTAATTGCTTTATCATGGTGTGGATGGGAGGAGAAATGGCATAGGGGTTATTCTGAAGGAACAGTATGCTAAGAGTGTTTTGGAGGTAAAAAGAGTGTCGGATATAGTGATGTTTATGAAGCTGGAAATTGAAGGTGTAATGATGAATGTTGTTAGTGCATATGCTCCACAAGTTGGGTGTGCGATGGATGAGAAAGAAAAATTTTGGAGTGAGTTGGATGAAGTGGTGATGGCTGTACCCAAGGGTGAAAGACTGGTGATTGGAGCAAATTTCAATGGGCATGTTTGTGAAGGGAACAGTGGGGATGAGGAAGTGATGGGTAGGTATGGTGTTAAACAAAGGAATGCAGAAGGTCAGATGGTAGTGGATTTTGTGAAAAGGATGGACATGGCTGTGATGAATACGTATTTTAACAAGAGGGAGGAGCATAGGGTGACATACATAAGTGGAGGAAGATGCAAACAGGTGGATTATATCTTATGTAGAAGGGCCAGTCTGAAGGAGATTGGAAACTGTAAAGTGGTGGCAGGGGAAAGTGTAGTTAGGCAGCATAGGATGGTGGTTTGTAGGATGACACTGGTGATCAAGAAGAGGAGGAGGAGTGTGAGGGCAGCACCAAGGATCAAATGGTGGAAATTGAAAAAGGGTAATTGTGAGGTGGAGTTCAGGGAAGAGTTAAGGCAGGCACTGGGTGGCAGTGAAGAGTTACCGAATAGCTGGGTAACTACAGCAGAGCTAGTAAGAGAGATGGCTAGAAAGGTGCTTGGTGTGACATCTGGAAATAGGAAGGAGGACAAGGAGACCTGGTGGTGGAATGAAGAAGTACAGGAGAGTATACAAAGAAAGAGGTTGGTGAAGAAGAAGTGGGATTGTCAGAGAGATGAAGAAAGTAGACAAGAGTATAAGGAGATGAGGTGCAGGCTATGGATAAGGTGTATGAAGAGTTTATGAAAGGTTGGACACTAAGGAGGGAGAAAAAGACCTGTACTGATTGGCTTGACTGAGGGACCGAGCTAGTAAAGATGTGCTGCAGGTAAGGGTGATAAAGGATAATGAGGGAAACGTAATCACAAGTGAGGAGAGTGTGTTGAGCAGATGGAAAGAGTTCTTTGAGGGGCTGATGAATGAAGAGAATGAAAGGGAGAGAAGGTTGGATGATATGCAGATAGTGAATCATGAAGTGCAGTGGATTAGCAAGGAGGAAGTAAGGATAGCTATGAAGAGGATGAAGAATGGAGAGGCTGTTGGTCCAGATGACATACCTGTGGAAGCATGGAGGTGTTTAGGTAAAATGGCAGTGGAGTTTTTAACTAGATTGTTTAATGATATATTGGAAAGTGAGAGGATGCCTGAGGAATGGAGAAAAAGTGTTTTGGTACCGATTTTTAAGAATAAGGGTGATGTGTAGAGCTGTAGTAACTACAGAGGGATTAAATTGATCGGTCACAGCATGAAGTTATGGGAAAGAGTAGTGGAAGCTAGGTTAAGAAGGGAGGTGATGATTAGTGATCAGCAGTATGGTTTCATGCCAGGAAAAAGCACTACAGATGCAATGTTTGCTCTGAGAGTGTTGATGGAGAAGTACAGAGAAGGTCAGAAGGAGTTGCATTGTGTCTTTGTGGACTTAGAGAAAGCATATGACAGGGTGCCTAGAGAGGAGTTGTGGTATTGTATGAGGAAGTCGGGAGTGTCAGAGAAGTATGTAAGAGTGGTACAGGATATGAACGTGGGTAGTGTGACAGCAGTAAGGTCTGTGGTGGCAGTGATGGATGCATTTAAGGTGGAGGTGGGATTACATCAGGTATCAGCTCTGAGCCCTTTCTTATTTGCAGTGGTGATGGACAGGTTGACAGACGAGATCAGACAGGAGTCCCTGTGGACTAGGATGTTTGCAGATGACATTGTGATCTGTAGTGAGAGTAGGGAACAGGTGGAGGAGACCCTGGAGAGGTGGAGATATGCTCTAGAGAGAAGAGGAATGAAGGTCAGCAGGACTAAGACAGAATATATGTGTGTGAACGAGAGGGAGGATAGAGGAATGGTGAGGATGCAGGGAGTAGAGGTGGCGAAGGTGGATGAGTTTAAATACTTGGGATCAACAGTTCAGAGTAATGGTGAGTGTGGAAGAGAGGTGAAGAAGAGAGTACAGGCAGGATGGAGTGGTGGAAAAGAGTGTCAGGAGTGATTTGTAACAGACGAGTACCAGTAAGAGTGAAAGGGAAGGTCTACAAGAGGGTAGTGAGACCAGATATGTTATATAGGTTGGAAACAGTGGCATTGACAAAAAGGCAGGACTCAGAGCTTGACGTGGCAGAGTTGAAGATGTTAAGATTTGCACTGGGTGTGACGAGGATGAACAGGATTAGGAATAAGTATATTAGAGGGTCATCCCAGGTTGGAAGGTTTGGAGACAAAGCCAGAGAGGCAAGATTATGTTGGTTTGGACATGTGCTGAGGAAAGATGCAGAGTATATTGGGAAAAAGATACTAAGGATGAAGCTGCCAGGTAACAGGAAAAGAGGAAGGCCAAGATAAGGTTTATGGATGTGGTGCGGGAGATCATGCAGGTGGTTGGTGTGACAGAGCAAGATGCAGAGGACAGAAAGAAATGGAAACAGTTGATCCGCTGTAGCGACCCCTAACGGGCGCAGCCGAAAGAAGAAAGCTGGCATGCCCACCGGATGCAATTGTTCTTTTTCATAGGTGATCAAGGACTGTCTAGTTAAGTGACTTGCTCAGTAATACACAGTTTACAAGTGGAAACTGATGGAATTAAACCCATGACTACAGGATAAAGCTCATTACAGCCTATAGCTTTCTTTCAGCTCTATAATTATGGTACATTTTCAAGATATAAGAAAGATAGAAAAATGTGTCTCAGAATGTGCAGCTTTTTGGAAAAATAGGGAAATTTTACTGAAAGAGAACAAGAAGTGACTTTTCTGGCAATAAATACTGTAGTGATGAAGCACCAATAGATGGCTCATAGAGATATGAGACATTCTACAAAAGTATTTATTTTGTAGTTAATCTGGTTAAGTGAACTGATCTTTTCTGACCCTTTTCAGTGCATGGATGGAATGGGGTATAGCATATAGAAGGGAAATGAAAGAGGAATATAAATTATATAATGAAAATGATAAAAGACAAAAGGAAGAAGAAACGTGTTTAGGGAATATAATCAGGATTTAGGACAAAACAGGTGGAATGTTGTAAGAGAAAAAGAAGGACGAAAGTTGTATAACATTAGGCAAGAAAATATGACCATGGTTAGGGTAGGTGAAGTTAAACACTCAGGCCACTGGAAGGAAGGAAGGTGGTCCTGGTAAAGATTAGTCATAAGGTACACAGGGGATGAGGTCAGGGATCAACTCCCCTTCAGAGCTGCCTGGATGACAATCAGTCCACTGGGCATTCACCCCTCTAGGGGCACTAATCTCAAATGTGATAACTTCCTGTATACCTTTGATGTTGTTCAATGTTTATTTCCTCAAAGCACTTTGTTACTCCCATTAACCTGTGAAGTGCTGAATGGGTTATTTTACAAAAGTTTTGTTTTGCATTTGTCAGCACCAAATTTAAGTTTTATTCTGAAAGCTGAAGATTTGGAGATGACTGCTGAACTGTGATTTAACTTTAACTACCCCAGTTTTAACTGGGAATCATACATGACTTCAAATATGCAGGCCCAGAGATTCCTGGACTTTGTTAACAAAAACACCATGGAACAATATGCATGCCCAACACATCACATGGTCTTCACAAACATGGGGAAATGATTCATTCCCCCTAGTGTAAAGGTCAGACGACAAAGCTGTCTCCTTTGAAATAAATATTAAACCTGGGATCTCAGCTAACAACAGAACATGTTAATAATATTCCATTGCTAACTACTCCCTACTAAGTGACAATCTAGTAAAATTCCAGGCCCCTCCAAAATCTGAGAACAAAGCTGTCCATGTGAAACTGGTCATAGAAACCCTGTACAATCATTTAAATAACTGTATAGAGAGAGCTGTACCTTTCTGAAATAAACATAGAAAAACCTCCAAAAGTAAAAAAAAGTAAGCCACACTGTCGAAATCAGTCTAAACAGGTTGTGTAACAAAAAAAAAAAAAAAGAAATAAAATGTTGTCCAAAAACAGAAAGGGTATTGCCCAGGTTCATAACAAGCAACTCAAGGGACTAATCAATTCTACCAAAGAAGAATTTAAGATAAAAATAACCTTCCAAGCTAAGGACAACCATAAAGCTTTCTTCAGCTACACCCACAACCTTAAGGTGGGGGGGTGCATAATAGGTAAGATTTTTAGGTTTTTACCTCATAGATACACAGTACAGGGTTTGAGTCTGACCTTTTACCTCATAGATACACAGTATAGGGTTTGAGTCTGACCTTTGGTTATTGGCTAGGCTTGTAACAGACTGCAGACTGATAGTCTAGTTTTACTTATGAAGCTATGAACCTAACAATGTGCTGAACTATTTATTTATCTTATAATTTATTTTATTTTACATTTGTTGACTGGGCTAGTCCAGCTGGATATATGTCCATTTTCAGTAGAGGCCCGGGGAGAAAAGCTCCACAGTCATTTATATTATGTGACATTTTACAAATGCAGGTACATTACAGATTTTTTCCATTCATTACATTTTTGCTAACAGAAACATAGTACATATCAGCTATGGTTAGCCATACAAAGATATCTCTAATATTTTTTTTTTAAGTATAGAAGCACGTTCTATTTATAGTTAAGAGAAAAGTAACTAGCTTATACAGGTATGGTGATTAGTACCCAGAGATAATTGAGGTAGTTAGTCAGGGTTAGCACAATGGCATAACCACTGTGATTTAAGGTATGGTTTCAGTTTGCTTTTAAATAGTGTTATTGAGGAAAGGGAGGTTAGGTCACTGGGGAGGGAGTTCCAGGTTTTACCCATAGTATTAGAGAACAAGGAGTCACCAGCCATATTGTTAGTTTTACCTATTTGTACAAGTAGTTTATTTGATGAGCTGTCTGTTGTTTAAGTAGGACTGGAACCATTGGATAGCCAGTGTGTCTAGGGACAGGTTTTTGAGTATGTTTATGAGTAAGTGGTGGTTAACCATATCGAAGGCTTTTGAAAGATCAATAAAGAGGGCTGAGGATAGAGTGTCGTTATTGCGATTTTGGTGAATGGAGCCACCTGTATAGAGCAAGAGGATATAGCAAATCTACTGGCCAATAAATTTAGCTCCACTTTTACCCCTATCACCCCCAGTCACTCCCCCAGGAAATACCCCCCCCCAACATTTCTCCACTAACTGTCACTAGGGAGCAGGTCCTCACTGCAATCACAAAGACCAAGAATACTTCTTTTATGGGCACTGACAACGTCCCAGGATGCTTCCCAAATAGCATGACTTGTCATGCCTGCTAGAACCTTTATTTAACCATAGCCGCCAAAACAGGCTTCATGCCAAATGAGTGGAGGACTGCAGCAATTATATGTCTATGCAAGGCAAGGGGGGGGGTGCCTTCCATGGACCAGGGAACTTCAGAATCAGAAGTCTGACTAGTCTTATATGTAAGGTCATGGAAAGCATTGTCAAGGACCTGATAAACAATTACATAGGAAACCTACAAGCTCTGGACACTACTCAGTTTATTTTTGTCAAAGGCAAGTCATGCCAGTGTAACCTGGTAGAAGGTCACTAAAGCTATGGGCAAAGACAAAACAGTGCCCACTATCTACCTTGACTTGGCCAAGGCATACAGTTGGGCATTATAAATAAACTTATAAAATTAGGTATAAACCACAGCTATTAGTCTTCTGTAGCAGTTAATCCCATCTTATCACTGACGTGTGGCTCACAGGTGGTGCTGTTCTGCCCTGTTGTCAATTCAAACGATGGTGTAAGTGGCCATCTTGTAAGAAGCATTTGAAAAGAGGACCACTCACTGAGGAGAAGACAACTGTGATAAGGTGGATAAGCATAGATTTCTTGATAACATTTCTCTGCACCTGAGTCCATTTGGAGTTTAATAGATCAGGGCTCCAATCCCTTCTAAGATAGAGTGGTTGCTTTTCTCAGCTTGGTTCAGTGGTTTCTATAATAATAGCAGAAGCAGGGCCAGATCCACCACAAGGAAATGTAGCCAGCTGCCTAGACCCGGTGCTAGCTAGATGGCCCAACCCGGCCCTTAAATAAACTCCTATTACCTGCTGTGCGGCTTCTTTCTAAACCCACTCCACTGCATCCTTTCAGTTGGTTTGCAGAATCAACCCTGCATTGTAGTGTCTGAATTCACTGCACTACTGTTCAGCAACATTTCAGTCTGTTCACCCATCAGAACCGCAGCTGATTTGTTTCCTTTTCAGCATCTTTTCCATGGAAGAAATTTGTGGCTGAGATTGTTGGTTTGCGCTAAGGAGATATTAGGTTCATAGGTACTGCTTTTCAAGAGACTTCAGTTGCTTTTGTGTGAGCATTTAGCTTCCTACTGTATGATCTAACAGGAAGATCATTGCTGTTTCATCAAAGCAGGGCCCAATAGCTAAAGCAGCAACAAGCACATAATGTACATTAAAGTAACACATTTTTTTATATCTGAGCCACTGAAATATCAGCTGCTTTAGAGCCATATACTTTAAATGCATCATAACAGCCAAGACTGAAATCTGTCAAATTATGTATATATGTGTGTGTGTGTGCGTGTGTGTGTGTGTGTGTGTGTGTGTGTGTGTGTGTGTGTGTGTGTGTGTGTGTGTGTGTTTGGGTGGTTACAATGGGGTTCACTTGTATGGTTTTGACAGCAGTGAGCTGAGATACATTTCTAGCCCTTTATATATGAAGTATTTATTCACTTATTCTCAGTCAGATATCAGAGGTGTGCAGCTCATGCAGGTAGTTGTAACTGATGGCTTTGTGTGTGTGTGTGTGTGTGTGTGTGTGTGTGTGTGTGTGTGTGTGTGTGTGTGTGTGTGTGTGTGTGCACACGTGCACATGTGTGTGTGCGCGTGTGTGGGTGTGTGTAAAAATACTTGGTTTCTGCAATCTACAGTAGTTAAGGTATAAAGGAAGGAAATGATGTAGTAAACATGAACATTAACATAAGAACCATGTTCAGGAACATTATCATTAGAACCATGTTCTTTGGGCACAATCCTTGGTTTCCTTGTTTTGTTGACTGTTGACAGCATGTTTATTATCTGACTGTGAATAAGTTGAACAACATGAAGTATTCAATTATAATGGTGATATTTTTACTGTGAATACATTTTTAATTAACATTGTTTTTTTAACATATAGACCATATTGGGCTGCAACAGTCTGTCTGGTACTTAGTACTTAGTGCAGATGTGTAAGGCAATGAACTACTTCTATAGTGCAGAGTTTGATTCTGTCAGCCTTCATCATTGTACTGTGTGTGCCTAGTCAAGTCACTTCATCAGAAAGTGCTCCTAGGCTGTCCTTTAAGAGGGACACATATCCAGTGGGCTGTCCCAAGCAGTTAAAAATGCATTACACATTTGTCTTGAATTCCTTGACATAGATACTGATTAATGCTTCAGTATATGCTGTTTGACTACGAGTCTCAGCATACATCTTGTAATTTAATGGGTTGCCAGATGAATATTCAATAAATGTGAGTTTCAGGGGAAACATTTTCTGTTAGTTAAGTCTGTTTTCAGTGTGAGACTGTTTTGTTTTGTTTAGCAAATATTTGTCAGTGTTTTTGCTGTAAAATTTGAAATAACAGTTTTAAATCCAATCTCTGTGATCAATGTAAAAGCAAAAAAAGGAAAAAAAAAAAAACAGTATACACTAACAGGTTTGAACAGTATTTTGGGGGCTGTTGTGGGGAGCCCATTAACCTGCCTTGGGCCCCATTTGATCAGGATTCAGATCTGATCAGAAGTAGGGTTGCCACCTATCTGTTTTTTTCTGGACTATCTGGAAATCAAATTGATTCTCTGGTAGTCTGGAAAACAGTGTACAAACTCTGGTATTCTGTTTCCAAACTATCAAAGTTTGTTAAATCAGCTAAAAGTAGGCATCAGAAATGGAAAAAAGAGGGCATTCTCATCCACTGATATCATAACGACATCACAAAATGGGTGGAATGTGGCTGGGAATAGGTGGGGTTATAAGTGATGCAAGGGTGTGGCCTTACTCCAGCTTTAGCCACAATGAAAGGTGGCATCCCTAATCAGAAGTGTGAGCTGCAACTTTTGTTGTTTCTGAAGGCATTTTTTGGGTGGGTCAGAGATGTTTGTATCTGGACTGTGGAAAGGACTGGGATGACAAATTTAACTCAAATTTTACCCCCCTTCCCTCCAGTATTCTTAGATTTCATACCCACACATATTCTCCCACTCAAATCACTCTAGAGCAAGTTCTCATGGTGCTATCTAAAACCAAAACACTACATCTATGGGTCCAGAAAACAAACCATGCTACCTACTCATCAGCCTGAAACATAACTTGCCTATCTCCTATAGAAACTATATGATACCATCCTCAAAATGCTAGATGAATGGAAGACAGCAATAGTCATTCCTTTGTGAAAACATGGAGCTTCAATGGACCTAGGTAATTAAAGACCCATATTCCTCACTAGTCTTATCTGTAAGGCTATGGAAAGGATCATTATGGGACTAATATATAATGATATAGGTAACCTACAGACTGCCTACAGACTTTCGGCCCAACCTGGTTTGGATTCATCATAGGCAGGTCCTGCCTACTTAACCTAGCTGCTTCCTCCAAAAAATTACTGAGGCAATGGATGGGGGAAAAACAATGCATACTACTTATCTAGACCATGTTAAGGTGTTCAACACCATCCCACACTCAGGTATCACAAATAAACTCTCCCAGCTAAGCATCAATTCTTATGTAACTCATTGGATAGCAAACAGTCTCACAAACATAACCCAAGAAGTTAAGGTGATGGCTATATCTCCTCCAACAGACCTGTCACTAGTGGTGTACCCCAGAGTTCAGTGCTTGGCAACTCCTTTTTAGCATTTACTTCTCAGAGGTCAAACCTAATATTAAAGGTTTGAGGCTGACCAGGTTTGCAGATAACTGCAAACCTGGTGCCATTATAAACTCATAAGAGAATAGTAAGATGCTGTAGGAGGGCTTGTCCCAAACAAATAGCTGCTTTCAAAACCATGTACTGAAGCTAAATGGCAAAAAGTGTGTAATTGTATACTTTGACAAGCATGACTTCCCTAGTAATTATCACATTGATAGCACATCCATGAAAACTGATCCCTTAGTTATGGATCTGAGAGCTTATATCAGTAATGAACTGCCCTTTGATCACTATGTATCCCCTCTTGTATGGAAGTCATTTTCATTGTACAGCTAATATATAATGATATTGCATCTAGACATAGGGATGTAATTGTTTCACAGCACTATGTACTAATTAAATCTTTCAAAGATCAATAGCCTAGTAAGTACATATGAACCCATGATCCTTCACATCCTTCACTCTCCTTCAAAAGGCAGAGATAACAAACACCATCAAAGACCCCTCCAGCTCACCTTCAGTAGAGAAACATTAAGCCTCCTGCTGAGAGGCAGACCTGGAGGCGACTGATGACCTAGTAGCAACTGCAGAGCCTGGCAGAGACCAAGTTGTCCTGAGATGCTCATCCTCCTCTCCAACTAGACCTGTGTAAGGACAATAGAAGGACAGTAGAATGCATGAAAATAGCACTAGTGCAAATAAGAACTGAACTGCTACATAACATAGGCACGCTGTTACCAGGAAAGACAGTCCTGCCTTCTGCAACAGCTAACCCCACACATTTACTAAAACGAAAAACAATGCACCATTTAGGGAAGAATAAATTACAAATGAACCATGTTTATTGAAACTCAGGTAAGCGCTTTCATCTAAAAAGACATGATCAGAACTGAATACCGAAAAATGCACTGCAATATTTAAATACAAAACATGTGTAACATGATAAAATATCAGTGAATGAATTAATTTAATTAACATTTCATTTAAAATATTTTAAAGAGAGATATACACAACTTTAAATTCACTTAATTTCACAAAATACCTCTTAGTGCATCACAAACTTTAATATTTAAGTGACCATTTAAACCTGGGATTTTCCCATCATTTAAAACACATACCACTTTAACAACTTAATTTCTAATAATTATTTAAATTACAACTCCTATCCTACCCTAATCACTGACATCATCTATAACAAAAATTAGAAAATTTTAGAAATGTTTACCTAATGCATTAGAGCAATTGTTATGTTTAAAGAACATGTTCAATAATCCTTTCCCAGAACTTTCTGTCTTGCATTTGTAAAAATTGTTGCAAGTTTCACATAAAACACATTAAACAACAAACTTGTTTTTACAAATATGGCTTAACACCAGTAAGTTCATTGTTAATCAAAATGATGGATCCTTCAAAAATGTATCTACAAAATCTACAAGTTTCACACTTGTAGGTTTTTTTTTTTACTAATGACATCCACACCCTGACATACACATTTGTCTAGAAGATCTTTAATATTTAACCCTATTTTATCAGTGAATGATGGTCGATCCTATATCTTATATAAAATTTCAGGATGTCTTCCAAACAGCCTCCATTTTTTATTTGCAATGTCTTTTATTCCATAATCATCCAGACTGTCTGTCAACAATAATGAGTTTGTAAATTCCTGCTTATTTAAGAAAAATGTATCTTCACTATTAACAATATTATTGCAATAAGTATTATTATCAGAATTCCTTTACTATTATAGATCAAGTTCTTTTGAAATTGTATTCTAATAATGATCTTGACTGGAAAGTATGCTTTTCATAATCGGTGTATGATGTTTTGCCTACCTCCTAAAACATCCGTTAACATAGTAGAAATATAATCAGCACTGTAACCCCTATCTACAAACATATCTTTTAAAATATATAAACTAGATAAAAAATATTGTCTGTCTTAGGATGAGATAATCTGATTGCTTGTGTGTTTATAACATTTTTCTTAATGAAAAATGAATGTCCACTAGAAGCCATAATATAATAATTAATATATGTAGATTTCCAATAAAAGGTAGACATGAAACACCATCCACATCTAAAGATTGAATGTTGGTTATATTACATTTAAAAGTAAAATGTAAAAACTCACAGAAAGAGTTAAACCATTCTTGTATTTCATAAATAATACTGTCAGGTCTGTCCATTAAAAGAAATAGGTAATTGATAAATCTTACATATAATTTCACACTTTTGTAAAAGCAGATGTATATAATGTATATAAAAGTGTTCTCTCCCACTCATTTAAAACCAAATTTGCAAAAGTCGGAGCTACATTAGCCCCCATCACCACACCCTTTATTTGTTTATAAACCTTACCGTTAAAATTGAGTAGTTATTATCTAATGCCAAATCCAATAATGAGCAATATGTATTGATTTCCATATTACTATAATTAGTAGAAACGCTTTAAAATTCTGTTACCATATCTAAATTGTTATCCTGAAGAATTACAGTGTATAAAGATGTAACATCTTTTGTAAATACAATAAAATTGTTCTATTCCTTTTCGACTTGAAAGGCATTTAATTTTCTTAAAAAAATCCCATGAGCCTTACATATTTGAATTTGTTTTTAAGGTGTTCCATCCTAATAAAATTTTATACTTTCCAGTCAAGATCATTATTAGATAACAATTCCAAAATAACTCGATCAATTAAATGGTATGCCCTATTCACTTCTTTTTTGTATTCTTCTTCTTTCGACTTTTCCCGGTTAGGGGTCACCACAGCGGATCACCTGTCCGCTTATGGTTTGCAGTGGTGTTTTACGGCATTGAGTTGCCAGCTCAGCACCCACCCTTCCACAGAAGGTGCACACACACACACACACTCACACCTAGGGCCAATTAAGAGTGTCCAGTTCACCATGTCTTTGGGATGTGGGAGGAAACTGGAGCAAAATCCACGCGACCACAGAGAGGGCATACAGACTCCACACAGAAGGCACCCATATCGTCAGATAATAAATATTCCATTTTAGTTATAGACATTGCTTTACCTGTAATAACCATTCCCCTTTGTGTGTCATCTTTCACAAATCGAATATCAGTCATGTTTTGTAATGACATTAAAGCTGTCCTTTCCTCATGGGATAAATTATATGTCTTAACTTTAGGTGATTTGCTTAATAAAGTGCTTATTTCATCTTTATACTCCAGTGCCAATGAAAAACAAAGTGCATACTATTAAGTATTCATGCACCCTGTACCATTTATACATGTACCATAGTTAAGAAGATAGCTGTACTGAAAAATATGCTGACATTATATTCTGGATCCCTTTTCTGAACTTCTGTCTTTCATTGCCAGGGTGGTACCTCTTCAATTCCAAGTAATGATGTTGGCCTTGCATATTAAGTGGGTGATACAAAGGCATTTTTCAAAATTCATAGCAGCTTGTGCGAGGCATTCATTTTCCACAGTGGGCCATTATAACTATGAAAAATGCACTCTCTGAAGCTCCTGTGCAGGAAGTGAAGGAAAATCCTGCTCTTTTTGGCTCAACAAGCTTGAGCCCTGCAATTCTGACTTCCTGAAGTAGCCATTGGCATTCAATCATGTCTAATTGTGGAGTAAAGTCGCAGTCCCCATGCATGGGCACACATGTTTGTGACTCAACATGCCATGCAATGTAGCATTGCATCATTGCACTAGGACCTGGTAATGGAGTTGCATCACAACACTGGTAAATGGCCATTGCACTGCACCATGGTGTTATAGGTGTGCACGTCATATACATGAACAAAATGTTCACATGCTTTATATTTACTGTGATGTGCATGATGTGTGCTTACATATGAGTAGTGTAGTGCACAAAGGTAGGGATTCAGACACAGTGATGCTAACTCATTTCATTAGCATAACGGCCATACTGACCAGTTCTTGTTTGCAGGGCATAAAGTGTTGGCACCATTTTGTGAACCATACATCTTCAAAATACAGGAATTTCAGTGAAGCTTCTGAATGTATAGAGCTTCCCAGAGTTAAGAAAGGAGTCCTGCCTGGTAAACTAATTTAGCAACAACAGCAAACCCCTTGGTGGATCTGAGTTAGAATGAAGTAGATGTCACGGTATATTTGTAAGCAGGATCCCATGACATTGAGACTGTTTTGTCTTTCTGTTTCTGGGGAGGGGGGAGTCAAACTGTGACCATAGTAAACCATAGCAAGTATTTGCTACAAGGGGTTGTTGAGACATGGTTATAGTACCTAAATGGGGAGGGGGAGGCTGTGTATAGCACAAACTGCAGCTGATAAACAAGTGAATGGGGGGCTGTGGCCATAGTTATGTGCTTTCCATAGAACACTGTGCACACCTACTTACTGTCATGTTATGCTTACAGGTGGACAGTTGATGGCATTTTCACTCAAAGGAGGCAACACTGTGAAATATTTACTAACCAGGAAAAGAAATATTAAATGCAGGCCATCTGCACACAGGGTCTGCTCATACTGGACAAATATGCTGCAAAAAATCATTACTGGGACCAGATTTGTCATAATCTGTCAAAAGATGTGAATGCTGAGAGTGTCCATAATAGGTCTTTACAGCAGGTTTGACAAAGGGTAACTAATGATACTCCATGCAAAAGAAAAAAAAAAACATGGGACACACACAGATATATCACATGTGGTGTGCTACCAACACAGACATGATTCACTGAGGCTGGGGAGTTTTTTTGTGTATCTCATTGACAAGGAGTGGTGGTCCATCATATCTGGGGATTGTATGTGGGAGCTAGGCTAACAACAATCACCTGTGAAAAAAACAAGTTATTAATGTCCATCACATACATTATAGGACACTCCACTGAATGTACAAAGTGATGGGCTGACCAAGGCTGACCTTCACTGCAACAACCAGCATGACAAGATACATCTTTCAGTGTATGCTACACCACTATAGCATGCATTTATATGTTTTCACTGTGTGCTGCAGTGGTATATTCATGTGTGTCACTATGCATGTCACAGAGAGTTACGAGACATACATATGTGGGCTGACAGTGGTGTCATATGGGTTCAGGCTTTCACAAGTTCTTGTGGTGAAGGGTCCAACACAAAAAAGACAACATAAAGCTGATGTCAGCAGAGCACCTTTATCTGATAATGATGATAACAAACAAGTGCCACATTCTGATGACACAGTGGCACTGTCTGCAACTCAGCAGAAGGATGGGTCACCCTCATCCACCATCTCAGCAGCTGTGTACACAGACTCAGCAGCACATGACAGATACCCTGCTTCTGTGAATCCTTCACATGCTCTGCTCATGTCTTTTTCCCATACAATATGTGACATGCACACTGCCTCTGATGTGGGAATCTCCATCATAAAGGACAGATGCAGGGGGAGTGGGTTGATACTGCCATGACTCCAGGACTATCATTGATATGGCTACAATACTTAAAATTAACCAGTGAATGTGCAGAGCATTGATTCAGGCACAGGCAGCTTCTACCCACAGCACTTTGGAGAGGGGTGGTGTGTGTACCATGGCTTGTAGGATGTCAGTTACCAGTCACACAGTGATACAGAGTATAGGGACATGGAACACACAATGTTGCTGAAGTTACTGGTGGCAAATGCTGCCTCCAGAGATACACAGTAAGTGTATCACAGTAAGTATACATCCAGTCAGTCTCCACAGGCCATATAATATGTAACCATGGGGAGAGTCCATATTCAAGGCAGTTGGGCACAGACCATCCTAAATCAGATTGCATCAAATATTTGTAAGAGAGTATTACTGCAGCCAGTGGGCACAGTCTTTCACCCTTTGTTGTGGTGATAATTTGTGTTATGGGTGGTGATGCTCATCTGACTAAACACCTGGGCCACCTCATCAGGCTGCATATCCATGATCCACTAGTTCTTCCCTTTCCCTGCCACCACTTGGTGAATGACCTTCCTCCCTCAGTCATAGATGCTGCCCATCTCATGGGTGATGGCACTTATCAGGCTGAACATCCTGAACACCCCATCCGGTGCATGGTGATGGTATCTTAGTTCTGCATTTCCTGACCATGGACCACATAGAGTCCCAACACTCCAGGTCAATAAGTAGATACAACCAACAGTCATATCGTGGGAGATCAACTCCACCACTGGAAGATGGGATCCTTGACACCCCCCAATCTGCATAACTGGGTGTGATACTGCATGCAACATGTTATTGTGGTGGACCAAGCACTGTCTCTGTGCCAGTGTTACAAAGTATTACACCCATCTTTACCTCAGCTGTGCTACTGCTCTTGCATGTTTCTCCCTTGGCTTTTCAGTCTGTCCTTCTGGTATGGAAGGCCCAGCCTGCCATGATGTTCACCTGCTGCTCCAGCTGTTTGAGCAATGCTGTGTTATGTAACATGATATGAGCAACAAACATCTTGTTGTGTACATCTGTGTTGTACTGTAGTTTCCTTCTTGAGGTGTCAGGATATCAGAAGTAGCCCTTCTGTAGTCTAAATACGTACAACATGTTTTGCATTTCTGCATGGACTGTGTTGTAAGCCATATCCATCTTGGTCTGAGGATTGAGAATCACTGTCATCAACTATGTCTCATATCCAACATCCCTCTGCAACATACAACACAACATATTATGTGTCATCTGCTTCCTGCTTAAATGATACTTGTATGTACAGACCTGTCTATTTGAGATGTGAGTACACCAAACAACAAGGTGACCCTATGGGAAGCCCACAGAAGCCGATGGTATAATTAAGACATGTGTCAAACACATGAATCATGTGAACTGCTCAAGAGGATCAAAGACATATTATAAATAATGTAATAACATTACGGACTGCCTTGCAGTTCAGAGAATGGAAGCCATTCCTGTTGATGTAACACAGACTGTCTGGACCAGGTGGGCCTTGATAGCCATATGCATGTAATTTATGAGTTTTGGGACCTCAGTGAAATGGGTTATGTTATGAAAGTCCCACATGGTGCTGATTCTCTCCTTTACTATCCTACAAAATCAAGAATGCTCCACCAATACTGAAAATTTATCAAGCAACTGGTTGGTGCCTGCAATATGCCTAACATGTTTCCTGTAGGTCACTGGAAGGTCTGTATAGCTAACATTGTTAGGACTATACCTTTGTATCAACAAGAATACAGAGCATCCCCCTTTATTCTGCTTGTTGATGATACAATTTGACTAGATCACTTAAAGTATCCCCCATTCACTAGTGCTGAGCTGGGGGTATGTTATACTATCTGTAGCTTCCCTTGTGGTGTGGGCAGCATCAGCATGCAGCACTGCTGACAGTGGCTTTGACAGCAACTCCCAAAACATGTGGTTTTGGTACTGCTGTTGTTGTTCCTAGTACGACACCTGCTGTACATCGTAAATCATGGCATTCAAAATGGGTATCTAACATGACTCTCAGCTGTCCAGATTTTTGCAGAATGCCCAGATTTATGCCTCATATTTTTGGCCTGTTCCTTATAAAATTTGTGGTTTTTCTGGCACATCACTGAGGATTGAAGTTGCTAAATAGTGACATTCGTTTGAGTTTCTGACTTTATATCCTTCAGAAAATACATATGATGTTATTCTAGCAACTTACTAAGTTTGTAAGAGCAATATTTAAAATATATCCTTATTTTTTGGGGCCTTTGCTCCCCCCCCCCATAATGTTAGGTTTTTGTCCAGGTTTCTTATGCTAAGAGGATAAGAGGTATGGTATGTGCTGCCATCTAGCACTACCATTTTATACTTTTCTGAACTGGTCAGCCATTTCAGCTTCCTTCATTTGCAGAATCCATATCATGTGCATGTGGCTTCTTATTTTTGGGTCATTATGCAACCATTAGCATATGGTGATTAGCGTGTAATTTTGCCTTTGGTGCATCCATGTTATCTGAATCTGCGAATCATCTATACCATGCTCATAGCCGCTAATTTGCAGAATGCAATGCATCATGTGTCTAAGCCAGCTAAAAAATATAACTTGTACAAAAGGAAAAATGGTTTAAGAGTAAATGAAAAAATGTATAAAGGATATGATGAAGAGCTAAGTATACAAGAGATAAAAACAGTTGGGTAAGAACTACTCTTTTAGGTATATAATTTGGAAGAGAAAGTGAAAATGCATGAAAAAATGAGATGTAGTTCAGTTGTAGGACTGTTTTAAAATGTACAAATAAAAAGTTTACAGTTATTAAAATGGTCTGGTTAGAATGCACTAGCGATGTGGTTGAGGTATACTGCATTCTAGAAGGAAGAGTGAAGGAAATTGATATGCTTCAGAATAAGCAGACTTCAAGCCTAAACCTCATCCAAAGAGGAGTTCTATACAGGGTGAAAGAAGAGTGTGGAATGAGTATAATTCAACCATTGATCTTCTATGGCTCTTTGTAGATAACATTTGTAAGAAAAAAATAATTTAAAATAAATACAAAGAAGACAAAGTATGAGTCATAGTGGAAGAAATGGAAGTCGAAAAAAAATGGGGAATAACAGTGATTGATAATGATGTAAAAGTGTTTGTAAAGAAATATTAGACTAGATTTTGAAATCCCCAGCTGTCATTCAAATGGTGTTCAGGGTTTCCTCACCTCTCTGTATTTAGGAATAAGGTTGCACTCTTCTGTGACAGAAATGCTGTAATTAAACTGACAGCCATTGTGGTTGGCTCCTTTCATGCCTGGAAGCAATTGCATCTATATTGGCTTGATAGAATTAATGTTATTACAATGTTGTACAGTACTAAGGTAATTTATGTGTTAAGGCGTATGGGCAATCCCTTTACTAAAGGATGGCTAGCTAAGATAAAACCTGGAGTTGCATTTATGTTGGGAGGCAATTTGGTGGAAAGCACCAAATCCTATCATGATTATGCCAATTAAAGCTGTAGGAACGGGTGGGATGGAGCTGAAGTTATACACAGCAGCATTTACCAAGCTTAAGGTATCAATCACATTAGTTGTTTCCCTGCATCCTTGTGTGAAATTGGATTGGAAGCATGCACATTAAGTAGGACCATACATGTTATGATTCATCAATATCCCAATAAGCTGCCAGACATCTCAAATCCTGACACTGCTTGTCAGTTTCTCATATGGCTTGGTAGCAATTCCAGAGAATGATAGAGTCCAGGTATGTCTGTGGACTAGTAATACCAGTATGGGGACACCCCAATTAGATGCAATTGGATCTAGGTTATGGTGGCCAGAGTGTGAAGCAGCAGAAGTTTGTACTTTGAGTGATGTAGTTGAATAGATTGAAGGTAAAATGGTCTTTACCTGAAACAGAAGTCTAATTTAAACTTCCACAGTGTTTGGCAGTACTACAGTTGCCCCGTGCCATTTTATCTTTGTCAGTGAGGTTGGCAGTCATCACCAATTCCACCTCTCTACTTTAGATATTGAAAAAACATACAGACTGGAGAAATTATAAGAATCAATGTCATGTTGTCCCATCTCGCCATCATTCTTGCTGGTTGGGTTCAGAGCCGATCCCCTTCTCTGACTAGGCCGATTTACTATAGCTCAAGAGCTTATACTGGCTTGAGGCTAACCCCTATCCCAACATGCCTAGCTGTAGCTACCCAGATCTCGTTTGCCGCTTGCAGAGTCGAGATTGTGACTACTGGCTCAGGCTAAGTATTCAGAGTTTTTTATATATATTGTCATCTTTTCCATGTTTTTACTGTTTCAATTACCTTGTTAGTGTGTATATTTATCCCCTTTTAGTCTAACAATCTTTTACTGACTTTGTTGTTGGTTGTTCTTGTCCGTCGTTTTTTTCTCAGTCCTTGCTTTCCCCTTCAAGCCCATTTAAATTAGAGGGTTCTTCTTCTTCTTTCCACCCTATTGGAGTAGCCATTTAAGTTAGAGCCTGTCCTGTTGTGGGGGTTGCTGTTTTACTGAGAGGCTCTCCCCCTTTCTTCTTCTTCTTTTTCCTATATATATATATATATATATATATATATAGATAGATATATATATAGATATATATATATAGATATATCTATATAAAAGATATTCTTTGTAGTTGTGTTGCTAGCCATTATAGCCTTGTTGGTAGTGTTAGTTGTTGGTGTGTTGCTAGCCGTTACAGCCTTGTTTTTCACTGTTGTGTTTTTTGCAGTTATCCAGCAATGCCAAAGAACCCCTCTGGCTTTAAAAAAATGACTTGTGTTGCCTAAAAATTTCCCTTACGGATGGGCACACGAGTTGTGTATACTGTTTAGGGGCTGTTCACCTGCAGAACTCATGCTCTATCTGTCATGCTTTCAGTTCCAGAGTCCTGCAGGGGAGAAAGAACAAGCTAATTTTGGGTGGCCTTCTGAAGAACCCTCAAGATCTTTCGTCTCAGGGTCCTCAGCCAGCTAAACTGTCTGAAAAATCCCCTAAGCCATCCTCATCGGTCCCGATTTCGGAACAATCTAAGTCCACTGTCAAACCTTCGGCTCTGTCGGTTCCCAGTGTTGGCTCTGACAAAGCTAGATCTCAGGATTTAGTCCTGTCAGGTATTCCTGATTCCATGCATCTATATAAATACTCGTATAGTACTTTGGTGTAGTATTGGATAATGGTGCCAGTTCCTACAGAGGGGGAGGGTTCTGTAAAGCTGTTTATATTACCCCTCAGGAGGCTATAATCAGCTTTGGAGACGTTTTTATATCTGATCCTAGCTAGATGGGGAGTTGGGGGAGATGGTGACTTCGAAAGTGACTGCTTTATGGTTGGATCTTAGGGATACTGCAGTGGTTATTCATTTTGGTTAATATCAAGTCCAAGATATTATCACCTCTTGTGGGGGCATTGACTAGCTGTTTCAAGGCATTTGCGTTAACAAAATCAAGGAATCTCTGGGCATTTGTGTTCTGGCATGAGTAGTTCTTCCAATCTATGTTTGGGAAGTTAAAGTCACCCAGGATCAGGGTAGGAGATTGAATCTTGATAGATTCAAACAAGTCCAAACAGGTGGATTGGGCATCTTGAGTCAGATTTGGGGGCTGGTAGCTAGCTATGATTTGAAAAGGGGTCTTATCAGTGGTTAACTGCACCTGGATTGTCTCCTGTGTGTCATATTGTTTGTCCAGTCTGGAGGTGTGTATGTCTTTAATATATATGGAAACTCCATCTCCTTTGTCTGTACTGCCCGCAGTTTGGGGTCTAAATGTATGATAGGATGAGTAACCAGGTAAGGCTGGGGTGCTCTCTGCACCTTTGAACCAGGTTTCTGTGATTGTACAGATGTCAGCATTTTCCAGGGATAGGAATGCTTGCAATGAGTGCAGTTCCATGTTTAGACTCCTAGCATTTAGCAACATGACCTTTAATTTGTGTTTTGTTGAAATTTTTATGTTGTAGTTTTAACCTCATCGTGTTTCCTAAAAAAGGCACTATAGGTGAGGCAAGAGCCGTTGCCAAAAGCCTGAAGCCCAGTTAAGACATATGCAGGCCATCTCTGGCAAAGCATCATGGTCTGTTGACCATATCTCCCCAGGCTGTCAAGTACTGGATCTTCCTGGAATGACACCAGAAACTAAGCCAGTTGTTAAAGTCAATCATTTTCTGTTTGTATTGAGGCATCATTCTGGGTGATGGCAGAATGCTGCTTAAGGCTAGGGACATACCTGCCTCAGACACATAATCAGCGAGCTCAATTATGTCTCTCTTCATATAGTCCAGAGAGGTACAGTTCAAGTCATTCACACCAACATGGACTATGATAGAGTCATAACAGTACCTGTTTTTGAGAGACTTGAGTGCATATGTCTTAGGCTGCGGTGGTGGTGCTGCGGTGGCATTGTCGCCTCACAGCAAGATGTTGTCCCGTTCGATTCTCGGCTAGAGCATCTTCTGTGTGTGGAGACATGCGTGAATGGGTGTACCTTCATTGATGGTTGTGCATCAGGGCTGGCAACTCGGCACATAAAAATCTACTGCCAATCATTAGCGGACCAGAGTTCTGCTGTGGAGACCCCTGAGGCGACAAAAACCGAAAGACACAATCATGAGTGCATATGTCATGTGGTGGGTTCTGGCATCTGACAGGCAACTAACCATGACTTTCTCCTTATTCAGGTATGTGGTGTGGTGGGCTGTGGAGATTGCATGTGTTTTTGCCTCAGAGGTCTCCTTTGTTTGGGTATGTTTATGTGGAGGACCTCCGCATATGTAGGTGTGTGTTATGTAGGTGTGGGTGGTGTTTGAGGTGTAGTGATTGTGTTGACAACCTTTTCGGTGCCAGATGTACTGGCTTGAGGTGGAGAAAGCTTGGACTCTAGGTTCCTAATGTAATTGCATCTCTCACAAATTGTGTTCCCAGATGGTAGTAGCAGATGGTTGTCTGTGCACATGAGGCAGTTGCAACACTGTCTCAGGATGCCTATATCAATCAGACTGGGAGGATAAAGTATAGAAAATTGTCCATCCATATTTGTCAGAATCTGAGGGAGAAAGGCCAGGGAGAGCAAAGAGGTGGGCCTAAAGTCCAAGTGCTTAAACCAAAAACTAAGAGCTTAGAATAACACTTAACAATTTACACAGGCTGTAAACAATCAGTAATAAATGCAACAGAAACAATGCAGTTGAACACTTTAGAGAACAGGCAGCAAGTAGCAGGAAAAAGCAAAGCAAGATAAAGTAATAGAGTAGTAGGAAGAAACACAAATTAGAAAAATATAAGCAGCTGAATAATGGTTTATTTATTTATTTATAAAGTAAAAAAGGGAGAGAGCAGGAATATAAGATAATTCAAGGTTAAGGGACTACGTGGTTTGGCCTTCCCAAATTATCTCTGTATTAGGTAGAATGAGCTAAAGAGATGGGACTGGAAGGAGTCTCTCAGATCAAATTTACAGTAGGGGTGGGCAACTGCAAAAGCCACCAACTTTAAGAACACAACAGCAATAGCGTGGCAGGGTAGGAGAAAAAACATTCAGCACAGATCAGAAAACAAAATTCTGCCAGCAATATATAAATAATTAAATCAAGCAAAAATAAAGACAGTGCAGAACTCTGAAGAGTTAAAGTGCCAAAAAATATACTTATCAGCTGTATATTTCCAGATTGCTTGAGAAGCACTTTCAGTCAGAACACAAGGGGATTCTACCAATGATATGCAGGAATTTACAAAAAAGGCAATATTTTATACCAGCAAGGCAGAAGCCAAACCTTGAGACAATCAGATAAACAGAATACTGTCAGCAAATATATAAATAATTCAGTCTAGAAAAAATAAAGACAATGCAGAACTCTGAACAGTTAAAGTGCCAAAAATGTACTTATCGGATCTATATTTCCAGATTGTTTGAGAAACACTGTCAGTCAGAACACAAGGAGATTCTAGCAATGACTCTGTCATAAACTGGAAAAGTTGACAGAATAACTGGATCTGTGTTAACATGCATTGTCTGATTGAGAACAAAGACCCAATAATAGGGACAGATTTTAATTTTTTGCTGTTATAAACATAGAAAGTTGCTGGAGTAACTGTCTCTGTGGCAGCATGCATTTTTGTGTGTGTGAACACAGATGCAATAATAAGGACAGATTAAATATTTCTCTTAACTTAGAAAGTTGATGGAATATCTGGATCTGTGTTAGCATGCATTTTCTGTGTGGCTGGTAGAATAACTGGATCTGTGTTAGCATCCATTTTAGTGTGTGTGAGCAGACCCGAAATAGGGGCTGATTTTAAATACTGCTGTTATAAACTGAAAACATTGCCGGCATAACTAGATCTGTGTTAACGGATCTACTTTCTAATGTTGAAAGACACAATCACAAATTTTATAATATTGAGACAAAAATGTGGAAAATACTATTTACTGAAATGTTAGAGTACTAAATATGAGAATGCTGAAACATAAGTACTTTTCTTGCAGGGTTGCTGTTAATTGGATGCTGTTCCTTTAAGCTGTAGTAGTTTGTGAGATATAGATATGGTGGCTGTTATGTGGTGATGTATAGAAGCTTAAGGTTGGTGTGGAGTATGTAAGGCTTTGGAAAAGAAATGTTTTATGTTTTAAGTTGCTGGTAAGTGTGATTAGTAGATCAGAGTAGGTAGGTGACAGTATGTGTTTGTTATTTTTACAAGTGGTGATTTTTGTAGAGTTATGGTGTGTATGTTTCTAGTGGGTATTGTTTTGAAAGTGGGCAATGGAAGTGTAGGGCCTGTAAAGGTAGATTTGCAGTTTTCTTCGTGATAGTGCGACCTCTGAGTTGGTTGTGGGGGCTGCAGTGTGGCTTACCCCCCCCCTTCTTAAACGTGGAGGAATTGGTTGTGGTTGATTTGTTTGTTGGTGTAAAGTGGGCAATGGAAGTGTAGGGCTTGTAAAGGTAGATTTGCAGTTTTCTTCATGGTAGTGCGACCTCTGAGTTGGTTGTGGGGGCTGCATGGTGGCTTGCCCCCCTTCTTAAACGTGGAGGAGTTGGTTGTGGTTGATTTGTTTGTTGGTGTGGTTATTAATGGTGGAGGGAGGAAGGTTGTATTTGTGTTATGTTTTTCATGTTTTGTAGTTTCAGGATATTGTGTTTTCATGATTTCAGTCTCAGTATTTTCAGGTCTGTGATTGTGGTCTTTCGACATTACAAAGTAGATCCATGTTAACATGCACTTTCTGAGGTATATGAAGTCTGCACAAATCCGAAAATGATGGGTAGGTGACAAAGGCCAGAAAATAATGACAGATTAAGTATTAGTCTTATAAACCTAGAAAGTTAATAGGTTAACTATTCCCATTATTTTGCTGTGCCTCTGTCGAGCAGTGACACTACAGCATAGGAGTTTTTGTGTGAATCTATCCCTCCAGCACGACCCCATTAATAGCCGTGTCGCAGGTTTAAGTCTCCCGAGGTGAAGCATATTCATCAAATCTGGGTTTGATGCCTTGTATGTTGTGGGCAAAGGTCACCCTTCACCTCTGCAGTGTGTTTACTGAATAGAGCTGGAGTTCTTGTCGGGTCAGATACATTCCACGGGGCATTGTACTCAATCATTGGTCTGATGAATGATGAGTAAGGAGACTATGACCTCCCTGATCTAGATGAGAATCCCTCCTTCATGATAAGTGGGCAATGTAGAAGGACTTCCTAACTACTTAATGACAGACTACTATCAACCTGGGTCCCCAGGTCCCTGATAACTTCTTCTGTGCTCAGTGGATTGCCACCGACTATGCATTTTTGGCATTTAACTTCTCTGGCACCAGTTAACTTCATTTTGAAGGATATCTGTGTCCGTAACATTTAAGCTGATGAGTTTTTACTGCCTTTCCTCATCAATGGCTTTGGTGACTGTTTCAAAAGTCAACCAGTTTAAAAGGCATGATCTGCCTTTGACAAAGCCAAACTGGGTTGGATCCAAAGTCTGCAAATTCATTTATGAGGTCCATTATGATCCTCTCCATGGCTTTGCAGATAAGGTTTGTGAAGTGGGACCACAGTTGCAGTCCCCACCCTGGGCTGCGTCCAGAGGTAAGACTTTGATGATAAACAGCTGTCCCTAGCTGTGGGTTAATTCCTCATTGAGTAGATGTTTGGGGGCTGCATTATTTCATTATATATCTCTCTTGGGGGAGGGGAGGGGGTTTTGCACTGGAACCTGTCAGCCAGTATGTTGGCAATGTCTGTAGGATCAGTAATCTTCACATCATTTTGAACTAGTTCTGAGCATGCTTTGGATGATTTTATGAGAGCTCTTAGTTTTTACTTATAGTGATCATGTTGTAGAGTTTGTTTATGGCTGGGACAAAGAGTCTTTGTTTTGCTTGGGATTGTCTTATCCATGGTCTTTTTTGGGGGTGGGTGGGTGGGGGGAGGACCTCCAGGATTAGTTTTATCTGATGATCTGATCTCTGAGGGGTGAGGGTGAGGTGTTGAACATTGTTTGTGCTCCCATGTTCGTGATGTGATGATCAAGTATATTATCTCTTGTGGGGGGGATGGTGTAGTGTTTCCATGGCATTTGAGTTTATGAATTCCAGGAACTTTTGGGCTAGGGTGTTTGGGCTTGAGTAGTGTTCCCAGTCATATTAGGGTAATTGAAGTCACCTAGTATGATGGTGTTGGAAGGCCAGTTTGAGTTGAGTTTTGAGGGTGGTGGCCTAACACATGCTAATTTGCAGAGCAGTCTTGCTCTATGGTTAATTGCACCTGGATGGATTGCCACCAGTCTTGGTGTGTGGTGTCCTTGATCTTGATGAATATGGATACCCCTCCCTTGTCCGTATTGTGAACCAGGTTTAATAGTTTGCTGGTATTAGCTGCAGAATTTCACTGTTTTGCACTCTGCACACTCATGCGGTTCTTGGAGCACTGTAGTTTTAATAACCATGCGTATTCTAAATCTCTGTTATATTATATGCTGATATTCACTTTGGTTTATGTTTACTGTTTAGGACATAAGCACTATATTTATCTTCGGATTATAGTGCTTAGGACATAAGTTGAATAAAACCCTACAGGATCAGGTCAAAACAGTACTAGAGCAGTGTACATTGCAAGCGCCTTTGCTATCAGTACATCAGCCATAAATCACATTGTAACTCTTTGATTGTTAACCATGGTAGGAGAATTTATGACTGTAATGCAGTTTCATTTATTTTTGGTTTGTGTGCTGATCAAATAGTGGCTACCAAATCATTTACAGGAGTCTCTGGCCATTTCTCTAATGGCAGGAATTGTGTGTGTGGTGGGAAGTAGGTCTATTTGACCTCTGCATAAAAGGTGGGGTAAAGTTGGTGATTAGCATATGATTTCCTAGTTTATATTATGGTACAAGAAAAATCCGATTTAGGTTACTGTAAAACTGTTCTTTAGTTGTTTACACAGTGCCAACCTTTTAAGTTGCTAAAACAATGGAGCTGAATTCAGAGGTGATGACTGGAAGCTCTGACCATATTGCATTCTTGATATGTTGTAGTTAAATATCCTGTTAGTATTAGGTACAAGTCCTGTAATGAATGTCTAACATGAAGCTTAACAGTTGCCCCCCAGTGTATGTACCTATGCTTTGGCTGCTGCATCTGGATTTTTTCTATTATATCTGGTCTTCATTCTGTTGTGGTGAAGTTCTGCTCAGTACACTGCATGCTATACTGGCCAAAGTCAATTTGCTATTGAGTTAACACTTTCAGCTGACCATTTTCTACAATTTTTGCCATGACTTTCTTCCTTTTTGTTATGCCACCTGTTGCTGCTTGGATACCCAGGGGTGGCTTTTGGTTTTGTTCCATGCTTATTTCTGGTAAGCAGAGCTGTATCTATGCCTATAACATGGTTGTACAGGGTCTGTTAAAAATTCAGCATAGCCAGCAGTGTCTTCAGGGTTTGGATGGACTGACAATGTCAGATTATCATTTAATAGTAGGAGGTTTGCCTTAGAATGGTTTGACCTTACCAGAGAAGAAATTAAAGTAGGGTGGATGCAGCATTCTTCCATGCTAGTGATGATTACATCTACTTAGGTTATGAGTTGTGTGGTGAGGAGATCCAGTAAAGTATGTGTTGTGTGCTTCTTGGTGATAATAGTTGGACCTATAGCTTGCAAAGATACAGTATGGGGCTTTCCTATGGTAATTTGGGTATGGAGAAGAACATTATGCATATCTTGTTTTATCAACCTTGAGGTTTGTTTCAATATGACATACAGTGAAACATCTCCACTGTTAATCTGTACCTGTGCAGTAGCTGGTCTAAATATGTTTGAAGGCATTGTAGCCCTGCACTGTGGTGTGCCCTACACTTTAAACCATGTCTTATTAACTGCACAAATGTCTGCATTCTCTACAGTGTTGTGGCTTTGAAGTGAGTACAGTTTCTTTACATCTCTGAGATTGAGCAGTAACATCTTTAGATTTTCTAGGGTTGGCTTTGCTGTCTTAGAAGATTTCTCAGTTTTTCATTATCCCCCACACCCAAACCTTTTTAAGGCACTGTTTTGGCCAACATTTGCAAGCTTATAGGAGATGGGTGCAAATCATTCCTGGTAAAGCAGTACCATACCCTGTATGTTGAAAGTTACAATAACTTTTCTGTTGTGATCAGCAGTCCAAGTGCTTGTGTTTTATTTCACTAAATATTGTGGTTTCTTGAAGTGACGCCATTAAGACGTGTGCTGCACTAGATGTGCTGAGAATAGACCTGCATGTTTTGTAATGACATACCAAAGGGAAAGAGCCCATGTCTTGACTGTTATAGTTTTCTCATTGCTCCAAGCAATGTTGGCTGAAAATTCTTGATATAAATATATCAGATGGGGAGAATTAACTGAACTTTTACTTGTAACATGAAGCAGCCAGAGCAAAGGATAAAAATTCAGAGGTGTGTAGCACTGTTAGCGTGGATAGAATTGCAACCTAAGTGTGTTATAACTGCATGCTGCATGGTTTTGAAGTATATGTGACAGTGGTGCATATTTTTCATGTACAGAGATGATGTTCTGAACAGAAATGAGCCCTTGGGCAGTCAGTTTTTCATTGGAATGTTGTCTGTAGAAATTTAAGTTTGCATTGTATTGCCCTGACTTTAGTAGGCAGAAGAAAAGTGCATTGCATGTCTGATTGTGAGTTTGTGTTGTAGGAATGGAGTCTACACTGAAACGAAAACAAATATCAGGTGCACAGCAGAGGAAGGCAGGGCATGCTCATCAGGAAGAGGTAGCACAGCTCCCAGCAAATTTAGTTGCTTTCCTAACATGGTAAGTTAAAACCAATTGTGCATAACTGACCATTAAGTGTAAACCACTACAATGTACAGGGCTCCAAATTCAGCATTATAATTGTCACTTGCCTTTGATTTATTGCACTGTTGTGATTATATTGCTACTTGTGTATCTCTGCTACCTTTAAACTAAAACAAAAAAGAAAAAAAAGCAAAAGAAATCTTGCTTTTTTCCCACTTTCTGAAATTTAAGAAAGTTCAGTTACAGATTTATTGTTCTGAACTGTTTGTAAGTTTCTTTGAGGCCAGTGCTTGCTTGGACTAAAGGGAAGTCGCTGTTCACCAGTGGCAGTGGTTAACACTGAACAGCCTGCCTGTCCCTGTAGGAGTGGTTACTGCCTAGTAGTTTTATTGGCCATTTTTGGGTCAATTCTAACTGCCTAGTAGTTTTATTGGCCATTTTTGGGTCAATTCTAAACTCCTTGATCTCTGTCTCTTAAAACCCTGCTGCCTCGTGGTTTTGGCATCTTTCCAGGCTTGTTAGTTGTTGCTGAAGCACCTACCAAGGGGAGAAAACGCTGAGAGGAGAAAGGAGCCACTTTTGAGATTTTAAGTATTTTCTTCTGCTTTTGTGTTAAGAATTACTGCTTTGCCGCCTACTTTTCAGCGTTTTCCAGCTTGATAAAGTTTATATCTGTATTATAAACAGTATTTAGAACACATCTAGAGCCTGTTTACTGCATTTCCTGTGTTGCACTTAATTTAAAATCGTTTTTTTCTCTCAAAACTGCATTTTACCTGACTTTGGCCTAGCACTCAAGTGTGGGGTCATTTATTGCACTGTTGTGATTATTTTGCTACTTGTGTATCTCTGCTACCTTTAAACTAAAACACAAAAGAAAAAAAAAAAATCTTGCTTTTTCCCCACTTTCTGAAATTTAAGAAAGTTCAGTTACAGATTTGCTGTTATGAACTGTTCGTAAGTTTCTTTGAGGCCAGTGCTTGCTTGGACTAAAGGGAAGTCTCTGTGTTCACCACTGGCAGTGGTTAACAATGAACAGCCTGCCTAGAAGCTGTAGTTTTATTGGCCATTTTGGGTCAATTCTAAACTCCTTGATCTCTATCTCTTAAAATCCTGCAACCCTCTTTTAGCTGTCTTAAGACAGAGCAGCGTCGGGCAGCGCCGCTTAAACAAGCTTAAACTATTCTCGGCTCCACTAAGTCTACTCCACTTTTTCCCTTAGAACTGCTCTAAATCATAAATTAAGCACTCTGTTCTCATTCTAAAGCCTTGCACTTGCTCATATAAGTAATCTCATAGGTAAACACTAATAAACTTAAGCACTATATCCTCTTATGCTCCTTCAAAGCACTTGCTCCCTGTTGGTTCTTTCTGATCAGTCAGTAAGTAGTTCCCTGTATTATTCAGGCATGTCCAAAGGTCAGTTTCGAGTTTACTCTTCAGTCCAGCTGGTGAATCTGGGAATCTTGAGGCAATGTTACAACTGTCTTATGTATACAGACCACCCTCTCCTCCTCCCGACAATCTCAAATATATGCGAGAGATGCAACTATATAGTCAAACTGGAGGCTAAGCTCTCTCAACCCAGTACTGGCACAGCCTGTCAGGAGGAGAAGGTAACCGCACACACCACAAATCCAGTCTCACATAGACCTATCGCATCAGCAAACCAAACATATAAACACACAAAAACATACTCGGAGTCTCTAAATAAAAATCTGCCTAAGCAGCAGAGACCTCCAAAGCAGACATCCAAGCAACACCTACCACGAAACAATATCCACATAGCACATAGCTCACAAAGTCAGTGTGCCACACAGTCACAGCCCTTAAGGCTAAACAACACATCTAATACACTGGTAATAGGTGACTCTATTGTCAGACACACTGACGTCCCACTCACCAGGCTGAACAAGGAGAAGGTCACTGTAAGCTGCCTGTCGGGTGCCAGGATCCGCCACATAACACAAGCACTCGGGTCACTCCAAAGCAAGTACAAGTATGACTCCGTCATTGTTCATGCTGGTGTGAATGACCTGAGATGTACCTTCCTGGACTACATGAAAAAAGACGTACAGGAGCTCTTTGATCATGTAGCCCAGGCCGGTATGACCCTGACCTTGAGTAGCATCTTACCCTCACCAAGAATGATGCCACAGTATAAAGACAAAATAATCAATTTTAACAATTGGCTAAAGTATTGGTGTCATTCAAAGGGGATCCAGTGTCTGTCAGCCTGGGAAGACATGCTCGAAAAGCCACATTGCTTCGCTAGGGACGTCTTGCACCTGTCACCCCTGAGTTTCTGAATACTGGCTAGGGCTCTTGCCTCCCCCATAGTGCCTTTTTTAGGCAAGGCTCAAAAGACAAACCCACCCCAATAGACAACACAAAGGAAAAAAAAACTAAGGGTAATGCTGCTCAACGCCAGAAGTCTAAACCTCAAGATGCACGCACTCGAGACTCTCCTCAGTATGGAGAATATCGATATCTGTGCAGTAACAGAAACCTGGTTCAAGGCTCCCATGAGCACCCCAGCACTACCAGGCTATATTTCATACCATGCTTTCTGGCCCCAAAACTCGGACTGAACCACAAAAGGAGGGGGAGTATCCATATTTATCAAAGATACCCACACCTCCAGGCTAGTGGCACTGCACGAAGCTTTGGAAACCATCCATGTGCAACTAACAGTGGGCAAAACTGCCCTTCAGTTTGTAGCCTGCTACAGACCACCCTCCCAAACACAGGAACCTCACTCAGCTTTCCTGAGAACACTGGAGAATGTGAAGGTCTCTCCAAACACTATTATATTGGGTGACTTCAGCTACTCAAACATCGATTGGGAAAACTACTCAAGCCCAAACACCCTCGCCCAACGGTTCCTAGACTTTATAAACTCAAATGCTATGGAACAACTGGTCACCACTCCCACACGAGGGGAAAACATACTGGATCTGGTCATCACCAACATGGGGTCTCTATGTTCCACACCAGAGGTATACCCCTCATTGGTAAGATCAGACCATAAACAAATCTCACTGGACATCCATATTCCATCCCCACCCCTAGCCAGAACTTCTCAAAAGCAAACTTCACACTTCTCAAAACTGAGGTGGAATCCTTCAAAGCCCCTGGGCCAGTGGACAATACTGCCCAAAATGCAGAATCCTTTACAAAAGCATTCTATGGACACCTACAGGAATGCATGGAGCATGCTATCCCAAATAAAACCAAGACTCACTCCTCCAAAGGCAGGAGACCTATCTGGTGGACCCCAGCCATAAATAAGCTATACAACAGAAGGAGAAAGCTACTACATGACAGAGCAAAATCCCAAAAAGGGAAGGCGTCACTGATCAGTACTAGCAAGAAACTACAATCCCTCATAAAATCTTCTAAGGCCAGCTTTGAAAGAAAAATTGCACAAGACACTAAAGATAATCACAAGGCCTTCTTTAGTTATGTCAGAAACCTGGGAGGCAACTCCCAGATATTCTCTGAGTTAGTGCAAAATGACAAAAAATTCACTGAACCCACAGACATTGCCAACATCCTGGCAGAAAGGTTCAGTGCAAACCCCCCTTCCCCCCCAAAAGAGCAAATGTCTATCCCAACAGAGTGTAGCCTTCCTGAGATCACAGATGCACAGGTGAGAGCTTCCCTCTCCAAAGCTAAAAACACAGCATCAATGGGACTAGACGGTGTCCCGGGCTGCATCTTATATGAGCTCCAAGAAGAACTAAACCCTCATATAAAGTCACTGTTTAATCTCAGCCTTACTACAGGATATGTTCCCAAGGACTGGTGTACAGCAACAGTGGTCCCACTCCACAAAGGTGGTGCCACAACAGACCCCGGAAACTATCGCCCTATAAGCCTGACTAGCCTGGTCTGCAAAGCTATGGAACGTATCATCATGGAAATCATAAACAAAGACATTGGGAACCTCCAGACACAGGATCCTACCCAATTCGGCTTCGTTAAGGGCAGATCTTGCCTCTTGAACCTGGTCGACTTCTTTGAAACAGTTACAAAAGCCATAGATGAAGGGAAGGTAGTCCACACAGCCTACCTGGACCTCGCAAAGGCCTTCGACACAATACCCCACTCGGGTATCATAAATAAGCTCACCAGCTTAAATATCAACCCCTATGTCACAAGATGGGTTGCAAACTGGCTCAGGGATAGAACCCACATGGTCAAAATAGCAGGTGCCATGTCAGACTCTAAACCAGTTATAAGTGCTGTCCCACAAGGCTCAGTCCTGGGACCTCTCTTGTTCTGTATATATTTCTCCGAGGTACAGGCTAACACGGGTGGACTATGGCTGACCAAGTTCGCAGATGACTGCAAACTGGGTGCCATAATTGACTCTCCGACTGACACAAGCATCCTCCAAAAGGATCTCACAGAGACGGATAACTGGTGCCAGAGCCATGGCCTAAAGCTAAATGCCAAAAAGTGCATAGTCATCCCCTTTGGAAAAAACAAAGTGCCCACAAATTACCACATAGGTGGTAATCAGGGTTGCCAGACATCCCTATTTGGGCGGGACTGTCCCAAGATCAGCAGCCTGATCCCGAGTCCCACCCTGCTGGTTTAAATCCCGGCCAGCTTCCGCTTTGTTTGTTTTTTTTTTTTTTGATTGGCCCATATACCTGGCATACGGGCCAATCAAAAATCGCTAAACACGGAGCTACTTCTGTTGAATGCGGAACTGCAATGCATTAAGCTCCATGCGTGCTTAGTGCAGAGCTACTGTTCTTTAATGCAGAACATTTTTTGGTCTTTACTTGCCGTGAGAGACCTTTTTTTTTTTGCCCCTACCTGGCTGGTAGGAAATCTGGCAACCCTGGTGGTAATCCATTAAGTACGGAAGAAGTAATTAGGGACTTGGGGACCCAAGTAGATAGCAATCTCTCCTTTGACAATCATGTTGCCAAAGTGGTTAGAAAGACCTTCTATATAGCCCACCTTATCATGAAAGGGTTCACATCTAGATCAAGAGAGGTCATTGTGCCCCTCTACTCATCAATTATCAGGCCCATAATTGAGTACAATGCCCCGTTTGGGATGTACCTTACCCGACACCTTCAGCAACTGGAAAGACCCCAAAAGTATCTCACCAAGAGGATCAAGGGGCTCAAACAGATGCCCTGTGCAGTTCCGCTAAAGAAATTCCAGCTCTACTCAGTTGCGTACCGCCTACTCAGAGGCGATCTGTGTCTGACGTATAAAGCCATATCCAACCCAGAATTAATGGACATGCTTCACCTCAGGAAATCTAAATCCCTTAGAGCTACATGCTCCAGGGACCTGAACCTCAGCACAGAAATAAATAGGACATGCTGGAGGGACAGATTCATATCCCAGAGACTCCCCTCACTCTGGAACAAAATCCCAATCCATGTCAGGCAGAGCCCCTCATTGACCCTCTTCAAGAGAAATCTTGATGAATGGATGGGAGATCGTAAGTTTACCCCTGGGATCTCTTCTGTGTCGCTGCTTGACAGAGGTGCAGTAAACAAACCTTAATAGGGCTGCCTTCTGTGACCTACTATACAGAGGCACAGTCAACTAATCTAAAAGGGTGGCGAAAGCCAAACATACTCTGGCTAGGCTTATAAATGCCCTAGGGCAGATAGCCTAGTATCAACCTATGAACCTATGAACCTATAGGCAACAATAAAATATATAATGACATGCCTGGTATGTAGTAGACCATTTTCTCACTTTTCATTCATCACTGAAACTATCACCAGTTTGCATTGTCACCTTACCAAAAGAGGTTTTTCAGCTTGATTCTAGGCTGGGGTGTCTTCTGTGTGAAGTTGGCATGTCCTCCCTATGTTTGTTTGGGTTTCCTGCGTGTGCTCCAGTTTCCTTCCCATGTTACAAAGACATGTGTCTGGACTGTTTCTCCCTGGGCCTCCACTGAAAATTGGCTCGTTCCAAGTCAGACTTTCCTGGTAAACAAATGTTAAATAAAAATAAATGCCTTGAGACGTAATGTGTGGATATTTATTCTCTGTGGAAGATATAATTTGCCACTTATTGGAAAACTGACTTGGACAGGAAATTTTAAGCATTGCTGTAATGCATGGCAGAAGGTGACTTTGTACTCATCTACCATTTTAGGGCGGGGTCCACAAAAAGCACTGTACACTTCAGCACAAATTTAAAATGAAATTATTAATCTTATTGCATTACAGATTCAGAGAAAAATTTTAAGTAGAGATAAAGAGGAAAAATTCTTCAGTTTAATTGCTGATGGAAAAACTGACATCTCCGATAAGGAGCAAGTGAGTCTGTCTCTACATTATGTTCATAGAAGTGACAGAAATATAGAAATCAGTGAATACTTTATTGAATTTGTGGAAGCATATGACACCACAGGAAAAGCCTTAGCTAACTTCTTTTAACAGAGACTCACAGCATGGGGTTTTGGACAAGGAGCTATTGTGAGTACAAGGCTATGACAAAGGGAACAACATGTCTGGCCATTTTAATGGTGTGCAGGCATGAATTTAAGCCCTATTTCCAGTAGCTGTGTATACTGCCTGTAAAGCGCACAAGCTCAGAACTGCCATAGTTCATTTATGTGCAATGCGTGATATGGCAAACACTCTTGACAACTGTAGGAAAGTAATCGCAGTGCTGAATTCATCTGGTAAACATCACAATGAATATTTAGCCCACATTAAGGAATTCACACAGTTCCTATGTGAGAATGAAGATGAAGACAGAAGTACCTCACTGCAGGCACCTGGCAGCACCCGGTGGATAGGTCAGGCTGATTGCCTACAAAGCTTCAAGAATAAATATGTCATCCTTGTCATCACTTTAGAGTGTATTGCTGAGTATGAGAAAGATGCTGGCAGATATCTGTACTCTATTACAAGATTCATTTTCATTGTAGCTCTGGTTACAATGGAGTCTGTGCTTGATATGATTAAGTCACTTCATCTGTACCTGCAACAGGAACAGATTGACTTGATTTAGGCTTGTGATGAATCAAAGGTTGTCACTGACACTCTTCAAACAATGAAGTCAAATGCTGGCAATTCTTTTCAGAATTGCATGAAGTCAAACAGCTGGCCACCAGAGTCATGGTAGAAGAAACTGCTCCAAAGATCTGTGGAAGGCAAACTCAAAGAAGCAACATTGTTGCTGCTAACCCAGACGAGTACTATCGAAGGAACATGTTCATTACATTCTTGGATCATGTCACAAAAGAAATAAAAGACCAACTTATAGAATGCCGCCAACGTTCCATTGCACAGTATCTGGTGCCATCCATTCTGCATGCCTTGGAAGATGATGAGGAAGTAATGGAATTGTATAATGCATACAAGACTGACATATCTGGTCTACCTAGTTTAAAAAATGAGCTTCACTGTTGGGTGGGCAGATGGAGAGCAGTTGCACAAGACATGCTACCAGCCACCATAATTTCAACCCTACAGCAGGTGACCCCAGCATTTTATCCAAGTATAAATAGTGGATTAACAATTCTGGCTACCATGCCAGTGAGTGTTTCCTCTACAGAGTGGTCATTCAGTGCTCTATGATGCATTAAAATGTACGCTTAAGTGGGTTTGCCTAGATGCATGCATATACATCATGATATCGATGTTGGTATCACACAGGTGCTGAAAGACTTTTATCTATATAATGATCACTGGTTTAATGTCTTTCCAAGATGATACAGCAGACCATCACAAATTATTTAGGCTGCTTTTTTTAAGATATCAAAACCAGAGCAGTCATCAGCTCCCAGCAGCAGTTACCGTCCACTGTGGTTATGTGAAGTGTGACTGGACCTCTGTGGGTCTAGCTGCTGGCTTCCCCTTTTCTAGCTGGTGTGTGGTGGTGTGATTGGACTTTTGTGGGGTCATATGTGCTGGTGTGAATGGACCTCTGTGTGACTGGCTACCTTGATGTGGTAGAGGGGCTTGTTACAGTGAATGGATCAAGCTGTCCTCCCCCATTGACTGGGTTGTGAGTTGCTTCCTGTGAATGGTTTATGCTGCTAATAATTACACCTAAACCAGAGCAGCCATGCTTATTGCAAATGGTTTAGGCTGCTTTTTTAAGGTATCAAAACCAAAGCAGTTAGTAGCCTGTGTGTGTGTGTGTGTGTGTGTGTGTGTGTGTGTGTGTGTCTGGTGTGTGTGCATGTGTGTGGTGTGAATGGACCTCTGTGAGACTGGCTACCTTGATGTGGTACAGAGGCTTGCTGCAGTGAATCACTGCTATTAAATGTCAGTTAAGAGTAACCGTGGACATCTCAGAAGACTAAATTTTGGCAAGGCAGCATGGATGCATGGGGGGTAGCAGTACCAGATTTTAGAGTACAAATTGAAAAACTTGTCTATACCCCTGCCAAAGTGTACACCTGTTTGTGCAGCACAAGCCAATGTCATTTTTTCTGTAGCTCATAACTATATCTAGATGACCTTCTCATCCTGTGAGAAAACCTTTGTATGTATGACCTTGTATCCTTTTACCTTCAAGATGCTTCTCATGAAAAAGTAGCCCCAGACCAGGAGACAGGCTTCCCTAAACAAAAAGTCTGTTTCTAAAAGCCAAACTATGCATAGAATTGTGCCCAGGTATGTCTAGCTGGTATTTTTCACCTCTTGCATTAGGCTGGGGTACTTCCATGCCACAAAGATAATGTATTTCATTTATTTGTTCGTTTGTTTATTTAGATGCCTAAATTTGGGGACTACAAAATTAAAATAAAAAAAAAAATGAAAAAAAAAATCAACTTGGCCTGGTTAAAACAATAAATAACTAAAACAAACTGCACAAAGTAAAAATAGATGTTTAAAGTGATGTGATTGACATTGTCATCTCTATGATTTAGTCATACTCCATTTTGTGATTCCCTCAGTCTTATGATTCCTTCAGAACCCATTTTACTACTGTATTACTGTGAGCAAGTCTAATAACCAGTCATTAATACCAACTAGCACCTAAAAAAGTCCCCTAAAGCCAGGTTCAATTGCCAGAGTCAAGGTTGTCAGAATTTGTCATGCTCATACCTGGCACTTGCCTGGCAGTGCACCCAATTTCCAACCTTCACCTTTCAGGCTCCATGCAGCCATGTTGGGCTATGTCTGGGTAGCATATGTGGGTGATGTAGCTGCAAAACACTGTCCAACAGATATCACACTCACACCTAATTACAGGACCATGCAGTGGTAGTGGTAGACTGGACAGGGTTCTATTAAGGTTCTCTTAGGGTTTTCTTATACTAATTTTTATTATTGGAACTTTTTGTGGACATTTCTTTTCTGACCTCTCATCCCATACCTCGTTACCAAAAGTATCCCTAACAGTATCATAAAGATTCAGGTAACAGGCTTTGAGGTTTATTGAAGTACAGAAGCCCCTCTGGTATGAGAGGTGTTGTATCAAGAGCTAAAGCAATACATCTTCAAAAGAAATAAAAATGACAAAGAAACTAAACATTTTCAAGTATATCTTCCTAAGAAGTGTACTGTTGTAGTTGTACAGCCTCCTTTGCTTCCATGCAGACTAATAGTTCCACTTACAGAAAGCTTAGAACTTGCTGCAGACTCTCAATGAAAATGTTATAATTAGAATTTTTGCTAAAAGGTGGTTCTTCTCTAGTTCCTTTCTCTTTCTTAAACCCCCTTTCACTTTGTTACTCTTGTCATTCATTTGAAGGCAATGCCCTTGCATGACAATGGCACACAAAACTAAGAAGTACAGATGACATGAAGAATTAACATAATACAAAAGGCAACAACATTTTTTAATTATTTTATTTAATTTTAAGGTTGGAGGACTGCACTTCAAGAATACGTTTTAGTTGCAATCTGGTTTTAATATTAAAGATCAAAGAAGTGCCTTTTATTTTTAAAGTTTAACATAACTTTTTTCTTTTGATTTTTTTTTCCATTTTGGCACATAAATAAAAACATCTTAGCCTTTTTCACCTTTGCCAGTTTTTTGCATTTATTTATTTATTTGTTATTATTATTACATACTGCTACATCAACCAAATTGTTTTAAGGTTTCATTTCAACAAGTACAGGAAATTAACCTGTTTTTGTTTGACCGAATCTGCCATACTTTCTTTTCGAGTTGTCAGTAACATCAGATGTTTTTTCTCTGACTTACGACACAGCCCTCCCCTCCTCTGCTCAGACCATTACCAAACTGCATATGTCATTGATGTCTGGAGCATTGATAAATGTCTTTATCATCAGCAGACAGTATCAATTCAGTCATCAAAGGAACAAGGACATGGTGAAGAATAAAGGAAATAATTATAGGAAAACAGAGTGATTGTGCTATGATTTTGAAAACAGAAAGCAGTTTGAAATTATTGTTAAAAGTATATAGGGAGTCTTTGAAGACTGCAAACAACACAGAATATGTGGTGTATGTGTTTATAATTTTGAGTAAGTGCAGTGACTACAGAGTGGTTCACCAGTATAAATTCTGCACTGGAGGACTTGGGAAGGACAAAGAGGGGAGGAAAGAGTTATAATAATCTCATTTAGAAGAAATGAAACATAAAAAAGGTCTGGACAGAAGCTTAGTCTAGACAATGACAAATGCAAGCAACTTTACAAGGATGAAGTCAGTCAAATTTATATATCTGAGAGAAGCATTCTCATGTAGATGACCTCAACAATACGTGATGAAGGTGTGTGTGTGTGTGTGTGTGTGTGTGTGTGTGTGTGTGTGTGTGTGTGTGTGTGTGTGTGTGTGTGTGTGTGTGTGTGTGTGTGTGCGTGTGTGTGTGGGTGTGTGTGGGTTTGTGTGTGTGTCTATGTGTTTACATGTGCTGGGGATGGATGTGATGCTGTTTAAGAGAGCTAACAGCAGACAATTCCTGAGTATTCTTGAGTATTAGGACTGACTCAAAGATCTGGAAATAATGTCTTAAAGCTAG